>NW_026019626.1:0-74732 GCF_900185275.1 Solanum verrucosum
GCAAGGGCGGGCTGAGCCACCACGACATCAGTAAGGCTGGTTTCTTCGTTGTTATCACCCATTGTGCTTTTCCCTTTTGTGAACTTTGATTGGGGAAGGAATCTGTAGGACCTTTAATCTAGTGAAATAAGGATGATCAGCAGTGTATCAACACAGATCAGTTCTAACTACCTGTAGAGAAAAACAACTCAAAGGCAAATTGTAGTATTAGTTCTGGATGAATAATGCAAGATATCACATAGAAAGCAGATAAACACATAAAGTTGCTTCGTTTGAGACACGTTAACCCACGATAATGGGGACTGATTTTTGAACAAGCAGGAATTTGCTCGTTTTATTTTGGGGCTAGTGACTCAGAAAGGCTAAATTGCGTTGAGCTAAGGTCTTCTTGCTGCATCTTCTGGCATCTGTTGATCTGAACTCAATGTTTCCTTGTAGAATGAAAGAGGGGGAAAAGAAAATTTGAAAAAGATAGGGGCGGGCCTTGAAAGGCTGCCTACGTATCTCCCAAGGAGAATTCAGGCCCTACGTAGTTCGAATACAAAGGAAATTTTCATTTTCATTCATTCATTTCTGGTGATTACAAGGAAAGTGAAAAACAGATAATAAAGCTCCTAAAAGATAGATGGTGCCTTCACCGAAGCTTCTTCCTCTGACTGCGTATTAGCCACGGGGGACAAACTCAACTTGAATCTTTCCCATGTTGACGAGGGATTCCACGTCATAGCGAAACCTGAGGCACCTTCCAATGTTGTGATCGATGGCATCATGATAAGGGCAGGGCTTCCAGATCTCAATTCCAACGGGATCGATTGCTTCGTCATCCTTTCTGATAGAGGCAAGACTCTTTTTGAACTAACAGACTGTAGATATCCAGCAAAGTTTTCTTGAAAGGCGTGAAGTAGTGACAATAAAACAAAGTGTGCTCAGTGACCGGCATACTAGGCTCCTGTTGGTCACAGGTAAGGACGGTGTTCCACCCCACATATACGGGATCTCCCCAATGTTGATCAGGTTGCGGATTGCTGCCTTAAGCTCCACACATTCTCTATAGTGTGTCCTCTTTGGTTCGGGTGGTAGGCACATGTCTTTTGAGAGCTTTCATGCCCAAACCCAAAGTGGTTCCTTCGAGAGGCTTCAGCATACCTGACGCCTTAAGGTGCTCGTAAATGAGAGCACACGACACGACTCTTGCCCCCACGCTATGTGTCCGCTCATAAGCCGGGAGAGTGATCTTTTGGTCTCCTCCTTTCAGACGTCCCAGGAAGGGAGGCATATAGATGATTTCCTCATCGGCATCTTCTTCAGTAGCTCCAGGGTGAGTGTCTTCGGGACCACTATTGGCTTCTTGATTGAAGAAAGAGCATTTCCCGCGTATCTTCTGAAGTCTCATAGTTATGTCATTCTTGAAGACGTCATGTTCCTTCCGCACAACAACTGTCTTTTACTTATAACATCGCATTTGTCATCTTTGCTGCCAATTCCGCGTCTAGTGCCCATTTGCTGCTTGTGCGACCGCGGTGGCAAACTCCACTTCTATTCTCCTTTCTCTGGTTTCTTGGATCTCTCGCCTGAGCCGCTGCAATTCCATCCTCAAATCCTCCTCGGTTAGCTCTATGTCGATACCCTTGCCTTTTTCCATCTTAGCAGCAATTTTACCTTTCCTGAGATGATAGAGTATATTTTAGGATTTGGTATTAGGATTTTATTTCTGGCTGAGAAACTCAAGACTCATGGAATTTTGGTCGGACATTTTGGTAGTGACTTGTATTTGGATATTGTAGGAATTTTTTGGAAATTTTTGAAAAGGAGTGGGTAAGGATGTCCTCATTCAAAGCAACGTACCACATAAACAGTTAAAGCACACAAGTAAACAGACAAATATCGCGTCCTAAACATGCATGTGACCCTTTTGTGCCAAGGGTAGGCCTAGCGAATTGAAGATGTATATGTCTTTTTAAGCCAATTCATTATCCCCAAAATATTTCATTAATAGCATTCAAAAATGTTTGACAAACATAAAATTGGGGAAAAGAGTTCGAAAAATAAATTACAAGACAAAGTACAAATAAAGCAATCCCACGCAGGGGATGATAACAAACTCCAAGCTCATCCTGATCTTTCACCAAGTCTGCTCTCTTGGCTATGCTGACCTCTTCCCACATAGCATATATGTTCGCCCATAGGTGATCTCTTGCCAACGAGCCCCTTCTTGATGTCTGAACCTCTCGACCGACTGAATTGCTGCTCCATGCTATCATCTAATTCTGACATACATTGCCTGGATTTTTGTAGCTCTTGCTTCAACTGAGCTATGACTTTGGCGTCTTCTGAGTGTCGACGTTGATGCTCTAACTCATTCCTATCAAACTTCTCTTGGAGTTGATGAAGTCGAATTTGATGCTTGGCTCCAACATCTGCAATAATATGGGGAACGTTTGGACCGGGTTCGATAGTTCCGGCGAGACTTTTCTTTAACCATTCTTTGTAATCCTTAGAACATTCCGGACGAAACCTATTTGGCACGGCTCACCCAATACCCTTCGAGTCTTCCATAATTGAAGCATTTTTTTAGTAAAAGCGACTTCGCCATTTTCATGATCCGTCACAAATCTTGTCATGTCTTCGATCTGAGGAAGCTCTTGTTTCCCTCCTAGCTGTCTAAGTACTCGAGAAGAGCATATGGCCGAGTTCCTCTTAACCCAACAAATATCAAGTAGGGGCCTTTCCACTTCGGATCACAATTTTTTTGTTACTACCAAGCATTGGAATCGACCACTGCACATTTTCCTCTCTCAAACCCTGAAGTCTCGGGTACCAAAACTCTTGGCCTCCAGTCCTATTGAAATGATTACGTTGCACCCACCAATCGTGACTTTCGAGTCTGTTTGGTCTTTCCAAGGGGATCTGGTTCTGTTGGATCATGAGCTTTGATCAAGTGTCTCATCATCCACCATTGAAGTATTAGGTTGCACCCTTGAAAGAAACGTGTGCCGCTTTTACATCTATCCAATGCCCTAAAATGTCGGCAAGGATCATAGGAGCCAAATTATAGTACTTTCTTGCAGACCCGTAGCCTACTCCATAAAAATAGCATGAGTAACCATTACTACACTTGGATGGATGGTGTAGTTTGGTCCTTGGGGAAACACCATTGTCCCAAGTAGACATATCGCAAAAGCGAGGGGGCGTGTTTCCTTTCATTTTTCTTCAGAAACAAACTCTTCTTTGAACTTCTCGTAAGCTCTTGCCGTCCAAATCGATAATACAACTTCCGAAGTGGAATATTTGACCCAGGCAGCCTGTCCATCCATTCAGCTTTGACGAGTGACAATTTTTCTTTGATTTCAGCAAAATCCATACTTTTGGAAAGAGAAGATCAGTATCGGGTTGGCGTTTCCTTTTGTTGCACATGCCAACACCTCGTAACTCGCAAAAACTTCATTTATAGTCGGGGTCAACTCTACTTCCCCAAACCGAAATACCATGTTGTGCTGTCCCAAAATTTCACCATCGTTCCAATCAAGTCGGGGTAAGCCACCATTTCCATTAATGACGGGAGATGGCCTATATGTCTTTGAACTTTCTTCTTATCTTCCTTGTTCATGAATTTCCACCAAACTTGGAGGTAAGGATCAGGTATAGTCACCATTCGGGTTCTCAACAGCTCAAATGTCGGATTCATCCTACAAGAAAAAACAAAGGTAAGTTAACCCCATCCCCACTTGATAATTATTTGTTTAAAAATGACATATACATCCTTCAATTAAAACAAATAAGTATGATTGTCTTTTTATTGGCGAATGGGCCAAATAGACACAAGGTGGGCTTTGAATGGGCCCAACACGCCTTGGGTGTTGGATCGATCTAGTTCAAAATGCGCTAAGAATTGGGATTTGGTTTTGCTCTACGCTAGTTGACTAAGAGTTGCTTTGAAAGACCGGGAACCCAAGTGGACAACTTAGGCTGAAATTCACGACAACCATTGGACGCATGACGGACCAATAAATTGCCGATCCTTCCGAAAAAGGGTTGAGTATATAAAGTTCGGCTGCGATTATGCAGAAACCATCCTTAATATAATATACATATAATAGGAAGATGCCATGAAATGCAATGACAGTTATAGCAGTTTAAGCACTTTAAGCACAAATAAACAGTTCAACAGTCAATAACAATTAATCACACAAGTCAAATCTTATGGTTAGAACTTAATTAACTCCCCAACAGAGTCGCCATTTCTGTTTTATTTAAAAAGATATATACAAGGAAAATGACTGAGTTTTCAAAAAACCGATTAAATTTATGGTTTAAGAGAAATCGAATTTCCAAAAGAACAGAGTAGCCACTTAATTTTTAGTAAAAATCAAGAAAAAACTAAAGTGTAAGATTTCAAATGATTTAAACAGATAAAATCAATTGAAAAATAAAAGGGTTCGAGTTCAATGTACATTCCGAGAAAGTGTTAGGCCCTCGGAATGCCCGCAAACTTGCGGTTGATCGACGATTTGACTAAAATGATTTTGACTAATTTTTTAAAATTTTAATTAAGTAAAATAAACTCATTTTATTTTTATTTATTTATTTATTTGTTATTGTTAGTAATATTATTATTTTTTCTAATCAATTATTTTAAGGGGAAAGAAACTAAAGGGAGATCATTCTGGAGGAAAGTAACTTAAGTGTCGACAAGACTAAAATAGAGCTAAGTAATAAATAATTTATATATATAAGAAAGAATAAATATTTTAACTTTTGAATATAAAGAGAAAGCGACTATCTCCGAAAAATTAATTAAGTTAAAACCAATTCATATAAAGAGTTAGTCACTACAATAACAAATAAATATAAGAGGAGAAAGGGAGAAAGTTCGAACTCGGGCTTTTGCCCAAATTCAGGGAAAAGTAGACTTTGCAACTATCTTTGAAAATTAATTTGAGAAAAAAGGATGTAACAAAAATAAATCATTTAACTTAAACGCTTTGAAACAATTTATAAGGAAAAGTAAACTTTTTTCAAAATGGTCAAGTAAAGAAAACTAATTAAGTAAGACGAAATAAATTCTCATAATCAAAAGTGGTTCCTCTTTAGGGGATTTAATTAAGTCAATTAACAAATCACGTAAAAAAAGGGTTAGAGAGTTAATACGAGCAAATAAATAATGGTAATAACAAGAGAATGCCCAAATTTGGGCCCAATCTATTGGACTTTAAGCCCATTTTCGCCCCCCAAGACCTGTGTATACGAAAGGTGTATATCGATGTATATAGGCCGTGTTTCGATCCCTTTTTATGTATATCGGACTGTATGTCGAACGTATACAGTCTATTTTGACCCTTGCAACCTGCATTTCTTTTTTTTTGAACCTGTATATCGGTATTTTTGCCATGTATATCAGTGTATACGGCTGTATACAACCTTATTTTAGCTTTCCAGAACACATTTTCGATTTCCAGCCCCTGTTTTCCATTTTCCGGCTCTGTTCGTCGGTTTTAAAATCCGATTGACTTGAGGACAAAAAAAAGGGATAAGGCCTCTAAGGCCCAATCAACGAAATGTGAGGAAAACGGGCCTCCAAGGACTCGAGAGGAGCCGGTTCACACATAGAAGAAAGAACAAAAAAATGAGATAGAAATTAGTAATGGAGCCTACTTTAAATCCATATAATGCAACCAAGACACAAAAAATAGAAATAAAGCAAAAAGGCATGTGCTTAGTTTACTATACCAATGTTATGCTAAAATGACAAAAAAAACATGTAATATTCAATGTATATTCACTTAAAATTAAGTTAATCTCCACATGATGAAATAAGACAACCAATAGTAATGATAGCTAAACAACGAAGACTAACAATGACTAAATGGAAAATTTATGTCATTGAGCCTAAGATGCGACACAAAAAATTAAGCAAGGGTAATAATGAGTCCACGTATGGAATTAAATTAAACATTTTAAACAAGAGCAAAGCGGTAGACAAAATAATAAAATATGCCACTGTTTTGCTAAAATTTAGTAAAAACAATGAGAGGGATTTTCGTATCTTTTTTTTTTCTTTTCATTTTTCACAACTTCAAAAATAAATAAATATATCCAAGGCATAGACAACGGAATATGCTACAAGGTTTGGAGCAATTTTCATACAATGGGACACACAGTTAAGGATACACAAGGATGAATTAAAATCCGAACCTTAAAATAGTAATCTTGACAGAGGCCGTTATAAAAGAAGAAAAGAATATAGCTCATGTTTTAAAGCATATACAAGAACCAGACACCTTTGTATTTTTGAAATATTTTTAACTCAAACCGAATATGAAACTCGGCTAAATTTTCCTACCAAGACATAAGTGTGCGAAGTGGTCGCATGAATAGAAAATAATACCCAAATGAGAAAGTGTCAAAATAGTCAGCTAGAACATCCAAACAACAAGTGTGAAACTCAATCTAGAAAATAAGCAAAACAACCACAACTTTAAGAAGATGCAATACGAGAGGCGAGCTAAAATGCATCTAAACTTTCTCGAAAACAGAACACATCACTCATTTAAGAAAATAAGGTGAAAAGAGTAATATCAAACCGAACACATCACATAGGCGTATCTTAGAATCCATAAATAACTACACCTCAAACCAACACAACGAACTCAAAACAAACAAAGGGGTTGTGAGTCGTTTACCTTGTTCGAGGCAGCGAACGAAACAACAACGAGCTGGATGGAAACAAACTTTCACCGCCGAGATGTGATTCCCAAAATTCCGATGGACAACAATAGCAAGATCTAAAATCAAAATATGAATTCCAAGAGGTCCTAAAGAATGATGTAGTTGACAATTTTGGTGTATATTTTGTCTTAAAAAAGTTAGTCGATTCCTTTATATCTTTCCCAGATTTTTTCTCAACTAAAAGAAATCTCTAATCTTTTTTTTTTCTCCAAAAAATAGAACCCCTTTCAACAGTGACTAAGAGGGAATATATAGGGGATTTTAGGGTTCAAAAATGGGGGGAAAGGGATGCAAAAAATTGGATTCAAAGGCCCACTTTGAAATTCAAAAATTCAAAATTCTTTCACCATTGAAGGGAGGCATACTTTTTTCTAAAATTTTTGCACTATTCCGAAAGGGGAAAGGCCGAATCGACGCCTCAAATCAACTCTAATGTCCTTGAGATGTCACGTGGACTCATCCCACAACCCCAAGGACAAAAATAGCAGCTGGAAACACTCTATCTATGTTGTTGCTATCGTGTATTGTTGTTGGACTGCTGTAGCCGTTTCTGGGAATTGTACACTGTTCCTGGCTCTTTTTTTGGAACAAAAAGTGGATGGGTCAGGTCGGGTCAGAGGGAATGGGTCGGTTGAGTGGAATTGTTGTTGGGTTGCTGTTGTATATTGTTGCTGGATATGGTATGGACCTGGGTATGCGTGGAATGGGCTGCTGAGTAATCATAATTGGGCCAAGAAATGTTGAAAATTGGGCTGCTGGAGGGTTGTCTTGGCTGCTGGAAATTGCTGAATAAGTGGCCCAATTTGATTTCTTACATTGAGTTTATGGTGAGGTAAGAAAAGGTGTTAGATTGGAGTTTAATAAATAGCCAAATTGAGTTAAATTAACAAATTCGGCTAAATTCTAAGTGAGATGGATTAATATTAATTAATTAACGAGCTTCATAATTTTAACGAAATAAAATAATTAACTTAATAAAAATAATTAATTCAACAACATAGCTATAATTCAAACTAAATTAGATTAATAAAGCGTTTAACGTTAAAAATAACAATAATAATAATAATGAATTTTTTTTTAGATAGTTTTCAAGTATTTATACAATATGTTTTGTTACATATGTAACCATATAAAACATGCTTATTATTTAAAATTTTTTAAAATATTATAAAAGTGAATAAAATTCTAAAAAAAGGAAATATTTTGAAACATATTTTAAATTTTTATAAAATCAATTATTTCAAATCGTTTGAGATTAAAGAAGCTCGAAAATTAATTATTATCGGGGAGGATCAAAATTAGGTGTCAACAAGCCTGGTGATCGCCAAGGTCACTTGGCGAATCACCGAGTGGCTATCTGACCACCTAATGTTCCAATGTGCCAAGCCCTGAAGGAAAGAACCAACTCGGCAAACAAAAGGAGCAGTTGGTGGAGTGGATCGCCGAGTAGTTCTGCGAAACCAAAGCAGATCACTCAAAATTACAAGACTTGAGGATGCTAAATGCCATGGCAAAAAGGCGATGGAAGAGGTCAAAGGGTGGCTCACCGAGTGGTTTCCTGACTTACTTCGCTAAATGGGCTTTCGTAGCTTATATTCGGTGACTATAAACTAGATTTTGAACATTTTAGTTAGGTATCTTTAATCTTTTTATCAATTATTAATCTTGGATATTTTTGTTAGACATTAGAACTGAGTTTTAGAATACTTTTCTCTAGAGTTTTCCTTAGCTTTTGAAGATTTGAAAATTTTGATTTTGAGAAGTTGGAAGTGGGTTTTCAGATTTTCTTCAAATTGTGCATTGTAAAGACTAAATCTCTCTTACCCAGATGACGGATAATCGATTCGGTAATAGTTTTTACCTTTTTATGATGCTTGGCTAAAACCCCAATTCTTGGGGTGTGATCATGTGATTATGAGCTGAATTAGTTTATGGGTATTGCTAATTGCTAGTTTAAATGCTATTGGAAAGTGAGTTTAATCATTAATTGTGGTTTAATTTAAGAATTGTAGTTGCAAATGTAGTTCTATATTTGTGTTCTTGGCTTGCTCTCGAGAGAGGTTTTAGAACTAAGGTTATTGATTGATGATTTGTGGGTATTGGGTTGATTTGGGTTTAGCTCGAGAGAGTGAATCCTAAACCCAATCCCGCACATTTAGTTAGAGAATGAATGGATTAGGCGTGGGCTGTTCTTCATTGTCATGCTTGTTGATGTTCGAAACAAATCACCTGATTCGAGGTAGTTGCTCGAGAGAAAACTACCTCCCTTATAGTCTAGCCTACTCACTGATATTTAGCTATATACTAGTAGTTGCAATTACCCATATGCCTATATTTGCCTATAATCAATCACATCCCGAGAATCTATCTCCCTATTGTTATTTCAAATCGTTTGTGACTGTTTGTAGTTGATAATCACAACCAAAACCCCCTATTTGACATTCGTGTCGCCCCTTTAATTTGTGTAATGTCTTTTTCCGGTAATGTTTATTCCTATGGCTGATTAGATCGCATTCATGCTTCTTAATTGAATACTAAACACGTACCACTCCCTATGGGATTCGACCCCAACTCATTTAGTTGGGTTTTATACAAATTTACGATCATTGACACCTAGAATTTGATGAGGTATTCTTGAAACGTTAAATCAGTGCCTCGATGAATATGCAATAACTTAGCCCTGGTGCATCAACACAAAATCCCAACCAATGCTGGATGCATCACAATATATCGTGAAGCCCTTGCCCTCAACTAGAAAAGTCAATTTAGGAGAAGTAGTCAACAACTCTTTTAGATTTTGAAAGCTCAACTTACACTCCTCAGACCACTCTAAAGGCACATTAAGGTGAGTCAATTGGGTCAGTGGTGCAACAATCATGTGGAAGCCCTCTAAAAATTGTTTCTAGTACCTTGCTAATCTGATGAAACTCTGAACCTCAAAAATAGACGTGGGCCTAGCCCAACCAAAAATACCCTCATTCTTCACTGGATCTACCATGATACCATCCTTGGATACCATGTGTCCCATGAATGCTACAAATGGAAGACAAAAATGGCACTTTGAGAACTTGGCACAAAGTCACTAATCTCTCAATGTCTAGAACAAAATCCTCAAATTCTCCTCATGATCAATCCTACTCAGCGAGTGTACTAAGGTGCCCTCTATCAATACAATGATGAAAAAATCAAGGTAGATCCTAAACACCTGCATCATCAAGTCTATGACTCTGGCAGGGGCATTAGTCAATCTAAAAGACATCACGGGGCATTAGTCAACCTAAAAGACATCACTAGGAACTTATAGTGGCCATATTGATTCCTAATGCAGTCTTAGGGATAACCGCTACCCTAATCCTCCACTGATGGTAATCACACCTCAGATCAATCTATGAGAATACTTCGGCATTGTTAAGCTAGTCGAGCAGATGAAAAATCCTAGTCATGGGATAACAATTTCAACATCAGCATATTTAGCTGCCTATAATCAATACACATGTGCATCGAACCATCTTTCTTCTTCACCAACAAAATGGAAGCACCACAGGACGATACACTAGACAGGATGAATCCATTACCTAAGAGATCCTAAAGTTGTACACTAATCTCCTTAAGCTCTATGGGAGCAATCCGATATGGCTGAATGGGAAAAGGCTAAGTTCTAGACTCAAGCTCTATAGGAAAGTCAGTGTCATGATCTGGGGGTAAGCTAGGTAGGTTGGTAGAGAATACATCTAAAAAATCTCGAAGAAGAGGCACATACTCAATTGAAGGGGCCTCCCTACTCACATTCCGCATGTATGCCAAAAAGGATAGACATCCACTAGACACTACCTTCCGAGCCTGAATAAAAGAGATAACTCAAACTTGTGTACTACAAATGGAGTCCTACCATACCACATGAGGAATACCTGGCAAGGCTAAGGTAACAGTCTTACTAAATCTAAAACCAAGCGATAGTGGGATAACTAGTTCATCCCTAAAATCACATCAAAATCAAGCATATCTAACAATATAAGGTCAACCTGGATGTAACACCCTTGGATAGTAACTAAGAAAGATCGGAACACTTGACCCACTACTAAAGACTCACCCACGAGGGTCAACACACCCAACGGCACTGCCATAGGCTAAGAACTCCTACCCAAGCGAGAAGCTTAATACAAATACACATAGCAATTTTTAGAACTAAGGTCAAGTAAAGTTGAGGTAAGCTAATGGAAAAATGAATAGTACATGTGATCACATCATCTGATGCCTCAACCTCTTTCCTTACTAGAGCTGCAAAGAAATGGACATTCTTCCTCTACCCCGGCCTGCCTCCTCAGGGACCACATTGAATAACCTACTATCCACCGCGAAAGTCCTAAGGACAGGAGATGCTGCTAGTGCTGCTGCTTGGGGAATTGTACCAAACCATCTATGCAAAGGTGTAACACCCCAGAAATTCTATGACTTAAGTTAGAGCCTCACCTTATGAATAATGACTTAAAAATAGTTAAAATGATGTTTATAAACCTAAAGTAATGCAATTGACTTGGTTTGGAAGAGTAAAAGTCTAAACAACAAGAAATGACCACGACGTCCGGAAACTATAGAAGAATGTGTTCTAGTGTGTCCTTAGGTTTTGGGCAGGTTTGGGAGTGTCGTATGATGGTATAATATTGTAAAAAAGGTTTAAATTAGGTAAATATATGTTTATAGGGTCAAAACGTTTGGATACGACTCCCCGGGGCCACCCTAAGGGACCCTGAGGAGGACCCCAACCTTAGCCAAGCAAGCTGCCAAGGCAGCTTGCAAATTGCACTTGGAGGGAATAGCTTCGCGTCACGGACTAGCTCCCCCAAGGAGCAAAAAGTTAGTTTGCAATGTGGTCATGTCGCGGACTCTACTGTCTCAAAATTTAATTCAAAATATCTTAAGGGAACAGCTCCGCATCGCGGACTTGTTCCACGACAAAAATGCTGAAATTCAGAAATTAATTTTTAATTCATTAAAGAGTCCAACTAAGTGAGGGGTATTTAGGGTACTTTAGGAGACATGTATATAATGATTTTTAAGTCAATTTACCTCACTTTTATCACTCAAACACAACCCCAAAGATCAAACCTAAAGTTCCTCTTTCTCTCTACTCTCTCTCTCTTCTCAAGAACTCCATTGAAGAAGATTGGAGCTTCAAGAAGAAGACCAACTCTCCAAGGTTTTAACTTGGATTTTCGTGGTTAATTCGTCAATAAGGTATGGTTTCTTATCACTCTTGGGATTCCTTTCCCCAAGAAGCCCCTTCAAGATGAATTTCAAAATCTCCAATTTCTAGGTTTTAATCCAAAAACGTGGGTCTTCTTTTTAAAGTGAAATGGATGTTATAAACTGACTTTGATTGATGTTATATGAACAATTATTGATGAATTTATGTTGTGTTGGTGGTTTCTTGAAGAATTCCCCATGAGACCCATGTTTTTCCTTCTTTTCCTAATTCTAACCCTAGTTTGTGTTGGATATTCGATTGAAGGCTATGAATTGAATGTGATGTTTTGTAATTCATGTTTGTATGATGATTCTATCATAGGTTATGTATAATTTCTATGAAATTAGGGTTGAGTCGTTGAATGAAGCCTTGAAGGCTATGCAGGGAATATGTCAATTGCTTATATTGATGTTGATTATGTTATTACTTCATGAATTACCTTGTATTATGTATTGGTTATGAATTGGTTGGTAATTGAAGTATGAATGTCCCATGAAGGGAAAGAAGGTATGAAGGCTGGTTCTTCTTTGAACTCAAGTATGAAAAGTGAATTACTTAGATTGTAATGATGCTATACCTAATGTGTTGTTGTGGTGTTGATGACCTAGTTTCTTCATCCTTAACCCTCTATAGTTGAATTAGCTATGAAGTATGTATGTATGTACGTTATGGTATGATTTCTATATGATTGAAAGGTAGTTCTCATAATTATATTGTATGTAAAGTAAAAGGTTTACTCACTTGCTAAGTGTTTCTAAAGTGAAAGGATTGTTACTCACTTATGAACACATATGAGCTATTATGGTAAGATGTCTACATAAGAGTCTAGTAAAGGCTAATGTGAACTTATGTGATGACTAAAGATGATTACAAAAGGGAATTTGATGCTTAGCATCGAAAGGGCATGTAAATGAGATGGGGGTCTCAAGTTTAGTAAGTCCGACTCCTCACATGGGTTTCCTCACGTTTAGCAAGTTTAGATTCCCCACAGTATGTGTTGTGTCATGAGATGGAAACCGCCATGTTTAGTAAATTAGGGTTTCTAGAAGCAATTTCCTTGACCCTTTACTATGTGCCCACATAGGACTCTAGCTTAGTGGATCCACCTAGATAGCTATGTACGAATGGTTACATCTTAGGCAATTGTTTACCCTCTCTTTTCGGTGTGGGAGTAGAACATCGGATTCCATGTAGCTCTCATGGTCTATGTCGGTTATTGCAATATTTCCCTAATTTAAAAGTAAATGAAGGTATGAAAGGTGTGAACTCTTACTATGACTTTCTTAAGGGTTTCTACATAGTGGAACGGAGGGTATGGGACTTCTCTTGCACATTGCACTTGTGGGATCCTAAGAGATGGTTGTAGTAATGTTCTCTTATGATTATGATGATTATGACTAATGTATGTTGAAGCTATGTTAGGTATGATCATTATGAATATGGTAAGTTATGATGAAATATGATCTTATGAATGTATGCATGAAGTACGTTGCTTAATGTGATGCTTGGCTTTGAATAGGGTTATGGGGTTCTATTCTTTGCATTGCACTACTATTGCTTGGGTTGTCTACATGTTGGGATGATATTATGTTGGGTTGGACTATGTTGCTTACTTTGTGTGCATATGAGATTTACTTGGTAAAAAACATGTTTTGACTAAATGTCCTTTTATGAAAGTTGCTATGGTTTTTATGCATAGTAGCCATACTTAGTACGTGTGTTGTGCTAACTCATATTTTCTCCCTTTTTCCCAAACATTTAGGTTTGCGCCGTTGAGGATTCAAGCTTACTTCTCAAGACACTTGGAGTTGCTTCCCCAAGTTGGTGAGTCCTCAAGTCCGAGGACAAAACCGTATGATCTAGCTTCCATGTTTAGTTCTTTGCTTATGCTGAAAGACATTGTTGTACTTTCCTATTTCAACACTTCTTATTGATGTAAGGGCTAAGTCCCATTTTCGATACTTCTATGTCTAGATGGTACATCGTGATGAAGTTAGATTCTATTTTTCATATAGGAAGTGAAGTTGAACTTCCAAAGTAAAAGTTTTAAATTTTCCATGATTTTATTCTATGATACATGCTATGACGAATGTTAAGGGCTGTTTAACACTTCTTCGAGGTTGAATACACCGGTAACGACTATGGGGTGCTCTCGAATCATTACAAACTTGTTATCAGATTATAAGGTTGAGAATAATGCAGGATATATGTCACAAGATACCACATCGAGTAGAGTCTTGTTCATGGGTGTGAAGTGCCCCACACTTATGAATGAGAGGCTATGAGATGCTTAGGAACTTTCAGTCTTTTGTTATTCCATATTCGTGCCTAATAGTCTTAACCCTATTTAGTCCTTTTCTTCTATCCTTCTCTTGTGCTTATAGGCAATGAATACAAGAAGGAACAATGCAAGGAGGGCCGGTGAGAAGAATGTGAATGAGGCGGTTCCCCCTCAAGCTCCTCAAAACCCTCAAGTTACTATTGTAGAATGGGCTATGTCTAATGTTGAGATAAGGTCGTCTATTCATAATTTGACTCAAGTGTTGGCCACTCAAGTTGCTAGGGATGCTAGGGTGCAAGTGAACCCCAATGCTAGCACTACCACTTCTAGGATAAGGGATTTCACAAGGATGAATCCCTCTACTTTCTTTGGCTCCAAAGTGGAAGAAGATCCACAAGGGTTCATTGATGAAGTGTTTCAGGTTCTAGATGCTATGGGTGTGTCTTCTCAAGAAAAGGCGGAGTTAGCCGCCTATCAACTTAAAGATGTGGCACAAGTGTGGTATGAACAATGGAAGGAGGGGAGACCTATTATAGAGGGTCCGATAAGTTGGGCTACATTCAAGACAACTTTTCTTGATAGGTTTTTCCCCTTGGAACTAAGGGAGAGGAAAATGCAAGAATTCATCAACCTCCATCAAGGGGGTATGAGTGTGAAGGAGTATGGCCTCAAGTTCACTCAATTGTCTAAGCATGCTCCTACTTTGGTGTCAGACTCTAGAGCTACAATGAACAAATTTGTTATGGGGGTATCCGATCTTGTGGTGAATGAATGTAGGTTGGCTATGCTAATCCCAAGCATGGACATTTCTTATCTTATGGTTCATGTCGAACAAATTGAGGAGCAAAAGCTTAAGCAAGTTGGTAGAGAATTGAAGAGGTCAAGGGCCGATGATGGAAATTCTTCTAAAGTTAGGTTTGAAATCCAAGATAAGCCAAAGTTCAAAAAGAGGTTTTCCAACCAAGGTCCTTGTAATACTCCAAGGGACAAGAAAGGTAAAGTGTCTACCCCCAAGCCTCAAGAAGCAAGAGGTGGTGGTCGTTATGTTGAGAAGCCTATTTGTACAAAGTGTGGTCGAAAACATGAAGGCAAGTACCTAGTTGGCACGGGTAATTGCTATGGTTGTGGTAAGAGCGGCCACATGAAGAGGGACTGCCCTATGCTAAAGGCTTAAGGAAGGGAAAATGCTCAAGCACAAGCAAGTGGCCCAAATCCCGATGCTCCTAAGAAGAATCACTTTTATACTCTCCAATCTCGAGGTGATCAAGAGAGCTCTCCGGATGTTATGACCAGTATGCTACAAGTATTTTCAATTAATGTTTATGCATTGTTGGATCCCGATGCCACTTTGTCTTTTGTAACCCCTTTAGTGGCTATGAAGTTTGATATGTTTCCCAATGTCTTAGATAAACCCTTTTCGGTTTCTACCCCGGTGGGTGATTCCATAGTTCTTAAAAGAGTTTATAGGGGTTGTCCCATATCATTGCCCAATAGAGTCACTTTAGTTGATTTGGTGGAACTTGATATGTTAGACTTTGATGTTATATTGGGGATGGATTGACTTCATTCTTGTTTTGCGTCCATAGATTGTAGGACCCGAATTGTGAAGTTTCAATTTCCTAATGAACCCATTTTAGAATGGAAGGGAGGAAATTTCGTTCCTAGGGGAAGGATCATTTCATGTCTAAAAGCTTGTAACTTGATTTCTAAGGGTTGTCTCTATCATATTTTGAGGGTCAAGGATCTTGAGTCTGAGATTCCTCCTTTGGAGTCGGTCCCCGTAGTGAAAGATTTTCCAGAAGTCTTTCCCGATGACTAACCCAAAATTCCTCCCGAACGGGAAATAGATTTTGGCATAGATTTATTGCCTGATACACAACCCATTTCAATCCCTCCTTACCAGATGGCCCCGGTGGAGTTGAAGGAATTAAAAGCTCAGCTCAAAGATTTGCTGGATCGGGATTTCATCCAACCTAGTATATCTCTTTGGGGTGCATCGATGTTATTTGTGAAGAAGAAGGATGGATCTCTTCGTACGTGTATTGATTACCAACAATTAAATAAGGTGACCATTAAGAACAAGTATCCACTCCCTAGGATTTATGACTTATTTGATCAACTTCAATGAGCAAGTTACTTTTCAAAAATTGATTTGAGGTCGGGTTATCACCAGCTTAGGGTGAGAGGTGTTGATGTTCCGAAAATAGCCTTCCGAACAAGATATGGTCATTTTGAGTTCTTAGTAATGTCCTTTGGTCTTACAAATGCCCCGATGGCTTTCATGGACCTTATGAATCGTGTGTTTAGAAATTATTTGGACTCATTTGTTACTGTCTTTATTGATGACATCTTGATATACTCTAAAAGTGAGGATGATCACATGAATCAATTGAGGATAGTATTTGCAATCCTCAAAGATCACCAACTCTATGCTAAGTTTAGCAAGTGAGAGTTTTGGCTAAGATCGGTTGCTTTCCTTGGTCACATTGTTTCTAGAGAGGGTATAGAAGTTGATCCAAAGAAAACTGATGCGGTCAAAAGTTGGCCTAGACCTTTGAGTCCTTCCGACATCCAAAGCTTTTTGGGTTTGGCCGGTTACTACCGGAGGTTTGTTGAGGGATTTTCATCTATTTCATCTCCATTAATGGCCTTGACTCAAAAGAAGTCCAAGTTTTAATGGTCGGAATCTTGTGAAAAGAGCTCCCAATTATTGAAAGATAAGCTCACCTCCGCTCTGGTTTTGACCTTACCGGAGGGCACCGAAGGGTTTGTAGTATATTGTGATGCTTCCAGAGTGTGTTTGGGTTGTGTCCTCATGCAGCATGGTAAGTTTATAGCTTATGCCTCGAGACAACTCAAGGTGCATGAGAAGAATTATCCAACTCATGACCTTGAGCTAGCGGCCGTAGTCTTTGCTTTAATGATTTGGAGACACTATCTCTATGGGGTACATGTGGATGTGTTTACCAACCACAAGAGTCTTCAATATATTTTAGCCAAAAAGAATTGAATCTCCGACAAAGGAGGTGGTTGGAACTCTTAAAAGATTATGATATGAGTGTCCTTTACCACCCCGGAAAAGCAAATGTGGTTGCGGATGCTTTGAGTCGTGTATCTTTGGGTAGTGTGTCACATGTTGAAGAAGAGAAAAGGGAGTTAGCTCGTGATATACATAGGCTAGCCCGGTTGGGTTTCTGACTTGAAGATTCCCCAAAAGGAGGTGTCATGGTCCGTCATAATTCTAAGTCATTAGTTGTTGTTGACGTGAAGTCTAAGCAACATCTTGACCCTATTTTGATGGAACTAAAATAGTTGGTTCTCAACAAAGTAATAGAAACTTTCTCTCAAGGAGAAGATGGGGTGCTTAGGCACCAAGGGAGATTATGTGTGCCGGATGTGGATGGCCTAAGAGAGACAATCTTAGAGGAGGCCCATGGTTCCCGATACTCCATCCATCCGGGAGCCACTATAATGTATCGCGACTTACGTGAGATTTATTGGTGGAATGGAATGAAAAGAGACATAGCAAATTTTGTGGCTAGGTGCTCAAATTGCCAACAAGTCAAAGCCGAGCACCAAGGACCGGGGGTCTAACTTAAGATATTGACACCCCCACTTGGAAGTGGGAAGAGATCAATTGACTTCATGGTAGGTTTTTCTTGAACCCGTAGGCAACATGACTCCATTTGGGTCATTGTGGATAGACTGACTAAATCAGCCCATTTCTTTCCCGTCAAGGTTTCTTATTCGGTGGAAGATTATGCTAAGTTGTACATTAAGGGGATTGTGAAATTCCATGGGACCCTGTTGTCGATTATTTCGGATAGAGGTGTCCAATTTACTTCCCATTTTTGGAGGTCTTTCCAAAGTGGGCTTGGTACTCAAGTGAAACTTAGTACTGCATTTCACCCTCAAATGGATGGTCAAGTGGAACACACCATTCAAACCCTATAGGATATGTTGAGAGCGTGTGTCATTGACTTCAAAGGTAATTGGGATGACCACCTACCTTTGATAGAATTTTCCTACAACAATAACTACCACTCGAGTATTGCTATGGCACCCTTTGAAGAACTTTATGGTAGAAGGTGTGAATCTCCGGTTGGGTGGTTGGAAGTAGGTGAATTTTCTCTTCTTTCTCCTGAGATAGTCTATGAGGCTACAGAAAAAGTTAAACTTATAAGGGATAGGTTGAAAACGGCTCATAGTGGGCAAAAGTCTTATGCCGATAATCGAAAGAGGAATCTTGAATTTGAAGTAGGTGATTGGGTCTACTTGAAGATCTCACCCATGAAAGGGGTGATGAGGTTTGGTAAGAAGGGGAAGCTTAGCCCCCGGTATGTTGGGCCTTATGAGATCTTGAAGCGTGTCGGAAAGGTCGCTTATGAGTTGAAATTTCCCATCGAATTTGCCCCGGTTAACCCAGTGTTCCATATTTCTATGTTAAAGAAGTGTATAGGTGACCGAGTGTCCATTCTCCCTCTAGAAGGTTTAGGGGTGAATGAGAACCTTTCTTATGAAGAGGTTCCGGTCAAAATCTTAGATCATCAAGTTAAGAAGTTGCGGAATAAAGAGGTTGCTGTCACGACCCGAGAGTACCCCCTAGTCGTAACATGGCGTATTCGACCCCGAAGGAGTCTTATACGAGCCACATAGTCATTCATTGCATTCAATAATGAAAATAGTGCGGAATAAAAAAAGAAACTTATTTACATCCACACATTTAAACTTCATTAAAGCAACTTTAAAAACACACAGCGGAAGTCTAAGTCTCACATGGCCATCTTAGACACAGTCACAAAACATAAGTAGGGACACGGCCCTTTACAATCAAAGGAAGTCTATTAAGTCTATTACATGAACAAGAGAACTTAAAAGTCTTATCCTCGAATCCATAAGGACATACCAAGAATTGGAGGAAAGCAATCCAACACTTCAAACTAGCTAGGAGGGATCACTTGCCGGAACCTACACTTATAGTAAAAATATGAAGAATATGGGTTAGTACACAAAATGTACTAAGTATGATGACCATGCAAAACATGCTTTAAAAGGGACATTTTGGTTAGAAACCATGCATTATGCCACTTTTTGAAGTACCATGAATAGTTGCATAAAAGACATACAATACAAGCATAAACATCAAGTAAGTCATAATATTACCTTTAAACAATTTCAACATGAAAACCTTTACCTTGGACCTTCACCTCAAGAAACCCTTATGCTATACCTCGTGCAATGTATGGATGGCGTCCCATACCACCATCCATACTAAGGCACCACATTAAGGTCACTTAAGGTAACTTATCATTCCTTTCTTTCACCTTTGCACCATATTCATACATAAGAGGTATATCATTAATTAAGACATGACAAGGGAAAATAACTCGTAATATAACCCAAGTATAGCATGCATCTCATATTAAGCATTTGAGAGCCAACATTCTTTAATAACCTCATTTAGGCCACAATTGTATCACATACATTAGGATTTAGAGAAACTCACTATGACCCTCTCCAAGCCTACTCGTGCAATGTATAGGTAGCATCCCATACTACTACCTACACTTTGTAGAACCTATCAAGAAACCATAATGAAATCTCGCATGATGGGAAGTAAGCGTTTAACCGACATAGACCATGAGAACTTGTCATGGAATCCGGTGTCATAAGTCCCCACACCGTAAAGAGGTGGTCTACTTGCCTAAGGAAGACCGGTATATAGCTTAATGGATCCACTAGCTACCTATGCGGGCACATAGTTTATGGGATAAGGTAGACGATCATTGAAACTCATGCCTAACCATTGGGGGAGTTTCCATCTAACCAAATCCACTCGGTGCTTAGCCTACATTCCCATAGAATAGTTCATTACATCGACATTATCACATATGAGAGGTGTCATTGGCCTACCAACTCCAAATTACATTTATTAACACGTGAAAGGATGCTTTAAGCCTACCGTTTCAAGGTTCATTTAGGAAAGCTCATTAACTCCTCTTGAAAGGGTGCCATGGGCCTACCGGTTCAAGTCTCATCATTAACCTTCATGGAAAGGTGCCATAGGCCTACTGATTCCAAGGTTCATTATAAGCTCGTGTGGAAGGGTGCCACTAGCCTACCGATCCGAGGATTCAACAATCAACAATATAATCATTTATACAAGAAAATGATGCACAAGCTCTACCAATTCGAGATATGCAATAAATTGGAGAATCCTTCATATTCTATCATCAACATTCATGAGTGTCAAATTGAGAAAAATCCTTTCAATAATAACACCTTTATGTTCATAACATGATCACATTATCTTCATTGAATTCTCATTCATATAATGTCATGATAACACTCCAATTTCTCATACTATGCCTTTAAGGCCCTAAGCCTCACATACCCATACACCAACAATACACCATAAAATAAGCATGGGTAATGACATACTTCAACAATCTAAAGACCTTTAAACAAGTTTGATTCATATACATTCATTATCTAGCAACCCACTTCATAAAGGCATAAACTAGGAATAAAGAGAAATCATGGGTTCATGGAGATTTTCATCTTAAATCGTCAATACAACAACAATATAATCATAAAGTGCCATTAGAAACCTTTTAAAACCATTTGGTGGAAGAACCCATGAGATTGAGTGAAAACCTAGATTTTTCATACTTTGAAATAACTTTGGATTTGGCTCCTTGAATGGAAATTTAGACAAGGATCAAGACCACCATACCTTTGCTCTGATCTCCCACGAAATTTGATGAAGAAAGCCTTGAATCCAAAGCCCTAGCTCCCACTTCTTCTTCTTCTTAATGGAGGATTGTAGAGAGGGAAATGTTTTAGGGATGGGAATTGAATTAATGGTATCTAGGAAATAATATATGTCCTTTGGAAGAATGGTCCAACACTTAGAAAAAAAATGAGGCGGGTGAACAGTAACCATGCCTACTGGAAATTGCCTTTTCCTGCCGAACAGATTTTACGAAAATGGGCATAACTTCTTCGTCCGAACTCCGAATGAGATGAAACGAAGTGCGTTAGGTAGCTAACTCAAAGGGCTTTCCATGGATATATTATTGGCCACCCAAATAATTTATGTGCTAGGAGATATGACCCTCCAAAGTAGACCCTCGAAAAAGGCTTCACTTGGAAATTTTGGATTTTGATACTGTTGCTCTAAAATTTGGGTTAGACCCATTTCCCACTCAATTTGACCCCCTAAACAAGAATATGAAGTCGGATTTTCGAAAAACGAAATGGATCTTTTTATATACAGCTAAACAAGTTTCCGGTAACTTCCGAAGCACATTTTTAAGAACTTTTTGGGTCAAATTCAATTATAATCATTTCATTAAGTTCTCGACTCCAAACTCACATGTGAGGCTCTAGTTTCACTCTATCATTTTCCGGGTTGTTACAGTTGCCTCCGTAAAAGTCCTATGGAGAAACCACCTATTGAGGACACAACATGGGAGGCCGAGGTCGACATGAAGTCCCACTACCTTCATCTTTTTCCTCCCACTCCTAGCCAAGTTGAGGTTAGTAGTCTCTCTTAATTTGGTATAAATTGAAAATCATGTGTGTTGATGATTATGACATGATTTCCTTGTATGTGCATATTTTTGTGAAAATTCATGCTTAAGTTGTATTTTGAGTTTTCATGAATTTTGTTTCTCATGGTTGAAATTGCACCCATAGATGTTCTGTGATACTGTCTTCATGAGAGTTGTAATGAGCATGCTTGATGTTGTCTTGTTAAAGAAATGTCTTGTTGATTGCTTAATATATATGTTGATGCTCATTGAATATGTAGAAGGTAGTTCCTCCTATACTTATGTGAAGTAAAGAGTTTTGAGCATAGTGATGTTGTGGATTGAATTCCTATATGATATGATGATATGATGTTGTTGATGTGACTGGTTGTTGTGCTGCTAGTTTGAGTCATTGTCTCCCTAGAAAGAAGTCCAAGTGACATTTGGAGACAAATGTTCCTAAGGGGGGGATATTGTAATACCCCGGAAATTCTATGACTTAAGTTAGAGCCTCACCTTATGAATAATGACTTAAAAATAGTTAAAATGATGTTTCTAAACCTAAAGTAATGCAATTGACTTGGTTTTGAAGACTAAAAGTCTAAACGTCAAGAAATGACCACGACGTCCGGAAATTAGAGAAGAATGTGTTCTAGTGTGTCCTTAGGTTTTGGGCAGGTTTGGGAGTGTCGTATGATGGTATAATCTTGTAAAAAGGTTTAGATTAGGTAAATATATGTTTATAGGGTCAAAACGTTTGAATACGACTCCCCGGGGCCACCCTAAGGGACCCCGAGGAGGACCCCAACCTTCGCCAAGCAAGCTACCAAGGCAGCTTGCAAATTGCACTTGGAGGGAATAGCTCCGCGTTGCGGACTAGCTCCCCCAAGGAGAAAAAAGCTAGTTCGCGACACGGTCATGTCGCGGACTCTACTGTCTCGAAATTTAATTCCAAATATCTTCAAGGAATAGCTCCAAGTCCGCGATGAAAATGCAGAAATTCAAAAATCAATTTTTACTTCATTAAAGAGTCCAACTACGTGAGGGGTATTTAGGGTAATTTAGGGGATGTGTATATAATGATTTTTAAGTCAATTTACCTCAATTTTATCACTCAAACACAAAACCCCAAAGATCAAACCTAAAGTTCCTCCTTCTCTCTACTCTCTCTCTCTTCTCAAGAACTCCATTAAAGAAGATTGGAGCTTCAAGAAGAAGACCAACTCTCCAAGGTTTCAACTAAGATTTTCGTGGTTAATTCATCAATAAGGTATGGTTGCTTATTACTCTTAGGATTCTTTTCCCCAAGAGGCCCCTTCAAGATGAATTTCAAAATCTCCAATTTGTAGGTTTCAATCCAAAAACGTGGGTCTTCTTTCTAAAGTGAAATTGATGTTAGAAACTGATTTTGATTGATTTTATATGAACAATTATGGATGAATTAATGTTGTATTGGTGGTTTCTTGAAGAATTCCCCATGAGACCCATGTTTCTTCTTCTTTTCCTAATTCTAACCCTAGTTTGTGTTGGATATCGATTGAAGGCTATGAATTAAATGTGATGTTATGTAATTCATGTTTGTATGATGATTCTACCCTAGTTTATTTATAATTTCTATGAAACTAGGATTGAGTCTTTGAATGAAGCCCTGAAGGCTATGAAGGGAATATGTCAATTGCTTATATTGATGTTGATTATGTTATTACTTCATGAATTACCTTGTATTATGTATTGGTTATGAATTGGTTGGTAATTGAAGTATGAATGTCCCATGAAGGGAAAGAAGGTATGAAGGTTGGTTCTTCTTTGAACTCAAGTATGAAAGGTGAATTACTTAGATTGTATTAATGCTATACCAAATGTGTTGTTGTGGTGTTGATGACCTAGTTTCCTCATCCTTAACCCTCTACACTTGAATTAGCTATGAAGTATGTATGTATGTTATGGTATGATTGCTATATGATTGAAAGGTAGTTCTCATGATTATAGTGTATGTAAGGTGAAAGGTTTACTCACGTGCTAAGTGTTTCTAAACTGAATGGATTGTTACTCACTTATGAACACATATGAGCTATTATGGTAAGATGTCTACGTAAGAGTCTAGTAAAGGCTAATGTGAACTTATGTGATGACTAAAGATGATTACAAAAGGGACTTTGATGCTTAGCACCGAAAGGGCATGTAAATAAGATGGGGGTCTCACGTTTAGTAAGTCTGGCTCCCCACATGGGTTTCCTCACATTTATCAAGTCCGAATTACCCTCGGTATGTGTTGTCTCATGAGATGGAAACCCCCACGTTTAGTAAGTTGGGGTTTCTAGAAGCTATCTCCTTGACCTTAACTATGTGCCCACATAGGACTCTAGCTTAGTGGATCCACCTAGATAGCTATGTACGAATGGTTACACCTTAGGGAAGTGTTAACCCTCTCTTTTCGGTGTCGGAGTAGAACATCGGATTCCATGTAGCTCTCATGGTCTATGTTGGTTAATGCAATATTTCCCTAATGTAAAAGTAAATGAAGGTATAAAAGGTGTGAACTCTTACTAGGACTTTCTTATGGGTTTCTACATAGTGTAAGGGAGGGTATGAGACTTCTCTTGTACATTGCACTTGTGGGATCCTAAGAGATGGTTGTAGTAATGTTCTCTTATGATTATGATGATTATGAATTATGTCTGTTGAAGCTATGTTAGGTATGATCATTATGAATATGGTAAGTTATGATGAAATATGATCTTATGAATGTATGCATGAAGTAGGTTGCTTAATGTGATGCTTGGCTTTGAATAGGGTTATGGGGTTCTATTCTTTGCATTGCACTAGTATTGCTTGGGTTGTCTACATGTTGGGATGATATTATGTTGGGTTGGACTATGAAGCTTACTTTGTGTACATATGGGATTTACTTGGCAAAAAACATATTTTGACTAAATGTCCTTTTATGCATGTTTCAATGGTTTTTATGCATAGTAACCATACTTAGTACGTGTGTTGTACTAACCCATATTTTCTGCCTTTTCCCCAAACATTTAGGTTCAGGCCGTTGACGATTCAAGCTTACTTCTTAAGACACTTGGAGTTGCTTCCCCAAGTTGGTGAGTCCTCAAGTCCAAGGACAAGACCCTATGATCTAGCTTCTATGTTTAGTTCTTTGCTTATGTTGAAAGACATTGTTGTACTTTCCTATTTCGAGACTTCTTATTGATCTAAGGGCTAAGTCCCATTTTCGATACTTCTATGTCTATATGGTACATCGTGATGAAGTTAGATTATGTTTTTCATATATGAAGTGAAGTTGAACTTCCAAAGTAAAAGTTTTAAATTTTCCATGATTTTATTCTATGATACGTGCTATGACGAATGCTAAGGGCTTGTATAAGACCTCTTCGAGGTCGAATACGCCGGCAATGACTAGGGGGTGCTCTTGGGTCGTTACAAAAGGGCAATATCTGGCCTGATGATCTAACTCATAACAGTTAAAACAACCCGAAGATGATCTTCTCTAAGAATAATAGACACACTCTGACTTGAAGCACTAACGTGGGACCTAAGACTCTTGCTAGATCTAATCTCACTATTGCTATACCGATCCCCCTCTAAACTCATCAGTGAGGCTTAAATAGGCTAACTAGAATGTCCCTGGTGAAACCACTAACGAACCCTATACTATATATACCTCTTGAGCCTGGAGTGGGACCAACTGTAGCCACCCTTAAGTCTTGCACTCTTGTACCAGTCCCTCTTGGTTATCACGATGTATCTCCTTAATAGTGCAGGCATGATCAACAACATGTAGAAAGCAACGACCCACGTGTACTATGGATTGAGTCTCAATCGAAAGCGGGAGCCTCTACCCACAAACATGACACTGAACTCTCTCCCCCTTAGTAGGTAGTATCATGTCGCATTATGGGAAACTTGTGAAAGCTCGCCTCATACTTTAACACAATCATGGAGCCTTGCTCTAACCTACATAATTGATCTCGAGGGGGGGGGGGATCTCTAACGTTGCTAGGGATGAATTTGGCCAAGAAGGCCTCAAAGAACTTGGTCTAACTTATTGGAGGGGAACCAACTAGCCTAGTCTTAATAAATGTATGCCACACATGCGTGGCTGGCCTTTCTAGATGCTATACAGTGAATTCAACTCCTCTAGATTATAGCAACCCCCAAAGTAGAAAGCCGCTCCCAATATGTAGTAAGAAACTCGTGGGCATCCTTACCCACAGCCTCACAAAACCTCAGTGGTTAAAGTCTCAAGAATACTGCTAGCATTTTCTAACCCTCTAGCGACATAGCTTTGGCTGCAATCACAGGCTGGGCACCGCAACATGGTACCCAGACCTTTGGTGCCTCTAATGCAGGCTAATCATGCTGAATTGGTGGTGGCACATGTGCTTGTGTTGGTGCAAGATTTACGGTCTGCTGCATCCTCCTAAGAACTACCAAAAGCTGGGCAACACCCACCTAGAAGTTTGAAGCCACAACCAATCTAAGTAGTGGTTGAGTTGGTCCTGGCCCAACCAGCTGATCTGGAACACAGGATGCTGGAGAATCCGCTACGGGCTCCAGATTCCACATCCTATCCGGAGGTGGTACTACACCTCTACCAGGAAAGAGAGGTCAATCCCTACCCCTAGCCGTCATGTGGTGCATACGAGTCATCCTTTGTAAAGAATGAATGATATTCAATGAACTCAACAACACATAGGCTAGATAAAAGTGATACAAAATGGGAGAACTTCTAAAGACACCATGTAACCTCCCTAAGATAGAATACAGAAATATCTGCACCGATTTGTAGGACTCTACTAGGTATTAGCTCTGTAAAACTGAGACAGGCGAACCTGGGCTCTATTACTAACTTGTCATGATCCGATCCCTCGAGTCATGATGGACCCTACCATAACCCACCTATAAGTAAGAAAACTAATACCCAAAACTCGAGTAACAGGGATAAGTGCAGAACTACATATTAAATAATATTAAAAATATGAAAAGACAGAAACATAAAGCAAACCAAAACCTACATGTAATGGAAACCCTACCAGAACCTGGAAGTCATGAGTACATAGATATCTAGCAAGAACAAAATGAAGTCCCAAAATTTGACCAAACAAGCCATCTCAAAGGCGAAAGACAAGCTAACAAATGTATAGAAGGAGATAGATTGGTCGAGGAAGCCAAGTGTTCACCCTCGTTTAGAATAGCCGCAAGCTGCAAAATAAGGCACAAACGGTAATCACTTGTAGCTTGTACAAGGACATGCATCATGAAAAAGATGCAGAGTGCAATATAAGTACCAACAGAAGGTACTCAATAGGCATCATAGACCGACTGATCATAAAAGGTAAAGACAATCAGAAAAGATAGAATCTAGTCACAAAGACTAAAAACGAGAAATAAATCAGGCACAAGAGTATAAATGAAGTAAATCGAAGCAAATAACTAAACCTAGATATACCCCTATAAGAATAGAAGGGATACTCATGGTCAAGTTTGAATAAAAACTCAAACGAACCCCATAAGCTTGATAGGTTCACATAATAGCTAAGACTATAAGAAAGAGAAGTAACCCATATCCTAATCAAAGAACCAATCTACTCCCAACCTAGCTCGCAAGAGTGAAAATCAACCAACTAGTCAACTCCTAGCCCCTCTAGCAAGACTGAAAACCAATCTAAGACGCTCAGCCATATAGTCCACTCTTAGGGGCATACCGCCCAACTCAAAATATTGACCGGGGGGCATGTTGACTCAATCAAGGATATTTGATAGAAAGGCTACGCAGACAACCAGTCCACTCCAATGGGCGTACCACTAATCAAGCAAGAAGTTTCTAGTGGTGTATAAACGCCAAATAAGATCTCATATAGGTTCAAAGACATTCTGGATCGACGTCCACTCCCATATGTATCAATAGAAAGCTCCCAGCCAAGCACAACTCAATCTTTGAACATCAGGATAGCATGAACCTATGGTAATATCTCAAAGCCATAGAAATAGGGAGGGATAAAGAGAATATGGAAGGTACACAAGAAAAAATAACACCTATGAAAAGGCTTAAACTATCAGACTCAAGTCTTCAATTCCAGTTTACTAGGACCTAGTCCGTCCGAATCGACTTCGGAGACAAAGCAAGCCACAAAGTTCAAGAGTCTAAGGCAACACTAGTCTATCCTAGGATGAGGCCAAACATGCATCATAAAATAAATAAAACTCAAGTAATTTTCACATAGCATGTAAGTCATACAACTAACCCTACTAGCATGGTTCTACTCTCGATACTGTAGTAATCAACCCTAATTCATGGTTTGTAAGTAGAAAAATATAAATTACTATGTACCCCCCGAGTTCACACTGATCATCAAACCGTAACCTACCTTTGGGCTGACCGCATGCTCTCTTAATCACAAGGCCAAAACTTTTCCTTTACGAACGTCCTCTGAACACTACCATGTTTTAAAAAATAACACCACAATGTAAGTATAGTTGTTAGGAAACAAAATACACATAAAATGGAAAAAGACCAATTTCAGAGTCAAAAAGCAATTATGGGATCCATACAGAGAATTCTGAAATTGACACCATCAAGATGTCCTAGCCTATGCCTCGAACTTGTGTTAAAAAATTGAATACAATTTGAAGCCCGGAACAACCACACATGAACACATACAATTTACTCAAAACAAGGAGAGGGGGAACAACTAAAATGAGGATTCAACTCAAATAGAGATCTGCCAATGCAATCTGAAAACTCTGCTGCGTAGCCCTATAAATACAGACGAGTGGAACTTTGATTCACTAATATTAGACAAGAAATGAGGGAGAAAACTAACTTTCAAACACGAAATGATAGCTGTCTTTGTGTATGGTCTTATTTAAAAGACCAGGCTAATCTCTTTATCACGGTCCTGAGGAAGAGGATCGCGATCGCGTCACACCTAGAGCCTGGCCATCGCAGTAGCAAGGACTAAGGAAAATCAATCCTTCATCACGATCAGAAAAACAAGCCAAGAGGTCATGAATCACTAAGGCCTAACCATCACAAACACGATCAAGGAGCACAAGATCGCGAAGAGGAAATTGGCCTGCAGTAGCTCATGCATATCAATTGGTTTGGCCAGGTTCCAAATATCTTTCGGGGTGCTCCAAATTACTTTAGGACCACTTGCACGCAAAATGAGATATGAAACCTTACCAAACTTGATATTTTGGACTCAATGAAGAAGTAAGAATTCCCATATGAGGTCATTTCCGTGAAAAGTGGATTCCACACCCAAACTCCATTTTATGCAAAAATCCCCAAAGGAGCTCGGAATAAGCCCGAAGGCCTCGAGATCTAAATAAAGAGTTGATCTAGGATAACCTTAACATTTCAGAGATAGCAATACTGAAGGAATCGTCATCCAAGCTCGTTTACCCACAATGTTGACTAAATTCAAACTTAGGCTCCAGCTTGAAAGTTAAAATGCCTAATCTCACAGAGTCAAAGTGAAAGTCTTAGGAGTTGTGTCAACTATGCTACCAGCCTAAAATTACCTTTCTCGAAGCTGATCCTATCATCAGAATTTGATTCTAAGGTCATCTTCTAAAACCTTTAATAAAAATTATCCGTTCAAGGTTCAAAAGCTCCAAAAACACTAAAACTCACACACCAACTAAACAAACGGCTAGGTGACCAAACTATCTGCCCCAAGAAATAAAAAATGACCTAGGTCACTGCATGGTTGCTGTATTTGTTGAACATTAGGCATACAAACGAAATGACCTAGAGTACATTACAAAACCATATGGAGATTTCATGACATAACACTTAGATATTAAAAGGAAATTTGTGTTTTTAAAGAGGAGCAAGACTACCTATTGATTAGCATATGGTTCAATTGTAATGATTCAACTAAGAGAAACTTTCACATTTAGCAGACATAAAAATCATATTTGTATGCTATAGCTATAGTTTGCATAATTGCGCTCCATAGCAAACTTTATGTTTGTTATGGAATATCAGATTGTATAAATCGCTAGGGCATTAGATTTGTATAAAATCATTGGCAGCCTCTCAATTGTATAAATCGCTACCAGCCTGCCATTTGTATAAATCGTTGGCAGCCTCTCAATTCAATTTTATGTGTTTGTATATATGCATAAAATTTGAATCGAAATAAAATGTTTGTATGTCAAATCTCTCTCTCTCTCACACGCTTTATACAAACACAAATTATACATTGTATTTTGTATTATCTCTGTTTGTATAAAGTGAGAAAGAGAGAAAGGCAAAAAAGAACTGGGCAGGGGAAGATTTCTATTGTATAATTATAAGTGTATAGAGTGAAGATATATGTATTTGAATTTGTATATACAATTTTCTCTTACTTTATACAAAAAAAATACAATTTATACATTTGTGTTTGTATAAAGTGAGAGAGGCAAACGAGAGACTGGCGAGCGAGAGAGGGAGAGTGGCGAGCAAGAATTTTAAGGAGAGAGGCGAATGGCAACAATTTTCTACGGGTTATAATTAAATCAAATTGTGATTATAACATTTAATTTGAATTAATAGTTTGCTATTATATTCAATATTCCCTTCAATTGATTAGTGTTGAGTTTCGAATTTCTTGATTCCCAATTATCCCTTGCTGGATTTAATATTTGCCCAATCCCAATTTTGTTTTTAAAGTATCGATTCAAACTAGTAACTTGAATTTTTTTTTGTTTCAATTGTTGATGAATTCTGTCTTGTGGGATTCGACCTCGATTCGCTTGTTGGGTATATTTACTACTAATGACCTCTTACTCTTTTAACTTTTTAGGGCAATTTGAGTTCTTTCATATCCTCAAGTATCAGACGCTCCCCACTATTTTGAGCCTATTGAGGGTCCTAGTAGATATTACCGGGAGCACCCTAGAACAACTCACATTTAATGGCAGGGCTTTGAGGAAACTTGGGGCAGATTCTGCTTTTTTTCCTTGGTGCGGCTTCTAGAAACTTCTGATGTGCTTTACTCAAACGTGCAAAGGTGCGCGGAGTCACCCGATGGTGCTCAGAAGGCTAATTTATCACTCCCCATGTGCATTTTTTTATTAACCTTGCAAATATACTTCATCCAATTCTAAATGCAAATGATCGTTAAGCAGTGTAAAACCCAACAAATGAGTTGGGGTCGAACCCACAGGGAGTGATACGTGTTCAAATTCAATTAAGAAGTACAAACGTAATCTAATTAGCTATAGAAATAGACATTATCGAAAAAGACATGGATCAAATTAAAAGGGGTGACACGAATGTCAGATGGGAGGTTTTCAGTTGCAATTATCAGGTACAAAGCAGTCACAGAAAACCGAAATAACAATATGGAGATGAATTATTGGGATGTGATCGATTATAGGAAAATGTCACTATATGGGTAATTGTTACTACTAATACGCAACTAAATATTAGCGGGTAGGCTAGACTATGAGTGAAATAGCTTTCTCTTGAACAACTATCCCGTTTCAAGCGATTTATTTCGAACATAAACAAACGTAACAATTAAGAACAACCCACACCTTAATTCATCCACTCTCTGTAGCTAGATTGGTAGGATTGGGTTTAGAATTCACTATCTCGAGCTGAACCCATATGAACCCAATAACTACAAACCATTAATCCCAATCCTTAGTCCCAAAACTTCTCTCTCAAGCAACCTAAGAACATTACATTAGAATTGCGTTTGAAACTACAATTCATAAATTAAACCTCAGCTAATGATTAAACCCACTTCAATATAGCATTTAAACTAGTAATTAACAATACCCAGAAGCTAATTCAACCCATAATCACATGATCACACCCCAAGAATTGGGGTTTTAGACAAGCATCATAAAAAGGTAAAAACAGTTACCAAATTGATTCACCATCAACTGGGTAAGAGTATTCAAGCCTTTATAATATTCCAAATTGAAGAAAATTAGTAACCCACTTGCAAAATCTCTGAATTGAGTCTGAAAAAGCCTTCAAGTCTACTGGAAACTCTCAAACTTCAAAGAAAACTATTCTAAATGGTAGCAAGCCCTTCAATTTATAGTTGCCAAAAACTAGCCACGAAAGGCCATTAGGCGAGGTATGTCGGGTTTGCCGAGTGGTTCGGCGAACCGCCCTTTGCTCTCTTCTATCGCCGTTATGCATTGGATCTCAGCATCCTCAAGTCCTGTAACATTAGGCGATCAATCTTGTCATCGTGAAACTGCCTTTTCCTATCGCCGATTGCCTTTTCCTATCGCCGACTTGGATTCTTCCCTCAGGGTTGGCACACTAGAACTTTAGGCAGACTAAAAAGCCACTCAGCAACTTGCCGAGTGGTCTTGGCGATCATCAGGCTCGCCTTTCTCCACTTCTTCAGTTTTTTTTGTTCCTTTTTGCCTATTAGTGTCCTTGCTTTGTACCGCAATCCACATACCTGAAAATCAAGGCTTTAACATCAGCTTATGGCATAAATTAGGCATTTGAGGACACTAAAACTATCAAAACAAATCCCCAAATGAGTCTAAATCTAGGACTCATCAACACCCCCAATTTAATCTTTTGCTTGTGCTCAAGTAAAACTCAAGATCAACAGTTCAAAAAGGATATCTCAAATAGTGCTGCAAAAGACTTAACATGAATCTACACAATAAGGTTCAACTTACTCATGTCAGTTGTGCACTCAATGATTCAAATTGTGACTCACCATTATTATTATTATTATTTTTTAAAATAAAATAAAATTTGGACCATCGGTTCATTTTATTAATAAAGAAAGTCTGCAAACTCAACACAAATAAACATAAGAAATAACAGAGGTCCAGTCCACAATCAAAAAGTGAGGTTTCCTAAAAAGTGCTCAGCTTCGTTGTTTCACAGGTTGTCTCTGTCGCTCGAAATGCTCGTGAGTTCCGATCTCCGGCTGATCAACATCCTTCGCAATGGAGACTGCTTGGCAGTCCTGCTCAGCTTGTAAAACTATGTTTCTGACCCGCGGATCAAATGTAAATACCCCTTTAAGATTGCCACAAACTTTATTGTAGTTACCATAGCTGGTGACTCACCATTATAAAAAAATGCTCCAGTTCACAATATTTGCTTCAAATTCAAGTTCAAGCTCAACAAAGTTACTCAAATACCCTCACAACAAAGATGATTCCATATTCACACAAAATTTCTTCAACAATTTAGAGTTCCAGAATCACATACAACTCTCACACTCACAACTCTCACACTCACAAAGATGAACACATGCATGACTTCACCCATAGGTTTTCCCTTATTTTCCAATCAACATTCGTTTGAATTCACTCAAGATCACAAAGGTCTTTTCAAGGCTTGTAACGGGGCTGAGTGTGAAGGTATGGTCATTTAGGCATAGTGGCTTCTACCTACATGAAGTATGGTATGGACATCACTTTCCTCCTTTTCTTTAACATTTCAAACATGCTCATACTCCACCCCATTATTCAACTTCATATGAACTACCGGATACCCCATTTCTTTTGCAATTTCCACTACTTTATTTCACAACTTTCTCATTCTTTTTCTTTTCTTTCTTCTTTTTCATTTTCTTTTTTGTTTTCTCTTCTCTCTTTTTTTTACGTAGAGAGGTTCCATCTTTTTCAAAACCATCACTCAAAGGGGGATTTCTCACACTTCTTGACTTTCCTTCTCTTTTCACCACACCCCCAACTTAGACTTTTGGCCTAAGTTGGCTATTCAAACAAACCATACTTCAAGAAAGTTATGGGTGAATGGATAAAGAGAGGTCACAATTGTTCAAGTTTCTTCTAAGAAAAGGGTAAGGCTCAAGAGGGTTCAAGCAAGGTTCACACATCTCACAAGGTTAGCCACAAAAGAGGTATATTGTCAAATTATTTTCACTCTTCAAAGTTGTTGCCTAAGATCATTTCAAGTGCTTGCATCACTCGATTAACCAGACTAACGGAGCAAATTCCACATGTCGTCACACAAAATGTTCAAAGTAATCTCATCACATAAGGCATTGGTACCAATAACGAACAAGACGCCACACCTTCTAGCTAGCATGCAATGTTCACCACAAGAGATTCATTCAACGATCGGCTAGTCACAACGAGATGCTAAAAGTTCACATATTGTCTATGCAACTTCGTTTGCTTCATTGTAGCCGCACATTCATTTCGTTCAATTAAGAGCACTATTTAAGTCACGCTATTGATAACAACCGACACTCAAATTTGCATAAGAACAACCACAATCACACACAAAAGAGGTGGCAATTTTTTTAAAATTTGGTCCAAAACCATTTTCATTCAAAACAATTGGCCACAAGCTAAAACACCCATAAGATCAAAATATATAAATGAATCACAATATTCAAAGCCCAATATTCACAAAACAAATCAAAATCACAAGAGGTACGTATTGAAATACCTCACAAAATAACAGACAGAGAGGGGAAAAATCATCCTGCCAGACTAAGCCTAAGGTGAAGTCTACATCTCAGTCGCTCCATCTGTTCGGGGCATCAATGCCCGCTGTCTCATCAGTTGTAGCTGTACTAGAGCCTACCAAAGTAGTATCTCTAAATAAGTCGGGCCTTCAAACACAGGCTCTTCCTGAACACTAAGTTGCTCCTCATCAGTCTCAGTCTCGGACTCCGCAGCCACATCATCAGCTCTAACCTCATCTCCGGTGGTAGCCGCATGCACATTAGAATGAGCTGTAATTTACGTCTTCAGGCCATCAGGGATCTCTAGAGTCCAAAAATCAGAGACATATTAGTGGACTTCAGCTGGTCCACATCTTTCCTCAACTCCGCATTCGCGGCCTTTAAGGTTGTCACCTCATGAGTAGCTTACTGACCTTTCTCACACACCTCTATCCTTGCCATGAGAGCATCAATAGAACCTCTAAGATGGGTTAATGCAACAGTGAGAGCTCTCTCAATTATGCCAGGAACCGCAGCCTCTAGCCGGGAGGCACGCACATCAGCAGAATGAGCTAGGTGCCTGATGGTTATCGTGACTAACAACACTAACCTATGGTATCAATGTCTACTATCGTTGATAGTGTAGTAACCGAACTAAAGGTTAGGGTCGTGTCCCAAGGGAGTGGTTTTGAGAATTGATAGAAAAATAAAATTAAGCTCTAACTAGTCGTAGCTAAAGACATTAACGAACAAAAACATAATAAATTAAAGGGGTGACACTAAAGTGTCAAATATCAATTGGGGGTTTTGTCACAAGTAGTAAAAACAACAAAAATTAACAAGAAAATCAAGTATGAGGGAATGTTCTTGGGGTGTGACCGCAATACAAGTTGAGATAAATCGTTGGGTACATGTTTTTAATAGGAAATTTGCAGGATAATAGTGACTAGGCTAAACTTTAGATGGAAATAAGTTCCCTCTCGGGCAACTTACCCCATTTCAAATTGGTTCCTCTCAAACACCCATTTGCTATATGAAGACCAGCCTACACCTTATCCCACTCACTCTCTCGAGCTGAGTGTTAGGATATGGTACTAGGGCTCACCCTCTCGAGCTGAACCTCATGTCGACGCACTCCTTAGGCCATCAGTCTAGTGGTCTTGGTTTCGCGACCTCCAAATCGGGCAAGCCGAAAACACATGGGTGGTTTTGTATTTGTAACTACAAACCCATTAAATTAAACCACAACCACTAGGTGAAATCATCATTAAAATACATCTACCTTATCATCAAGCAAGACCCAACAACAATATCAACATATATTTGCTAAATCACACCCCAAGAATGGGTATTTTAGCCACACATCAAGAAATAACAAAATATACCTAAAATGATACTAAAATCAAATGGGTATAAGAAAGTATACCTTGATTTAAGCAAGGAAGAATAATGGAGAAGACCCACTTCCAACTTGAGGAAGATGAAATCCTTCTCTCTTCAAGTCTCCCACAAAACCCTCTCCAAACTTGAGAGAAAATATCTAAAAAATGTACTATTCTATTATGAAAATAATAATAATGGTTCGGAACTTGTAAAATTAATAAAGAGTTTAGTATTTATAACCATCAGAAATTAGTGCAGGCGGATAGTTCGACGAGGTTAGTCGAGTCCTCCGAATGACTCGGTGACTCGCCCTTCTTTTGTCTCATCACCGTTGAGTGCTTGCCTACAACATCTTCATGTTCTGGACCATTGGGCAATATAGTACTGCTTTGCAGAACTATTTGGTGAATCGCCGACTGCTCCTTTCATCGACTTTTTGATCCTCTTCCTTCGGGGCTTCGCATACTGGAACAAAGGGCGGAGTCTGTCCTTTCGGTGAATAGCCAAGGTTCTTGGCGATGCTCATGCTTCAACTTCTTCGTTCTTTTCAGCCTTTTTTTTCCTTTTTATGCCTAAGTGTGCATGCTTCCACTAAAACTTCAAATACTTGAAACTTAAGATTTTTCATCAGATATTGAGACAAAATAAGCATTCGAGGACACTATTTCTATCAAAATAAAGCTCTAAATGAGTCCAATTTGTGGACTCATCATTGCCCCATCCTTAGCAACATGGCCTAGGTGAGCGAAGGTCTGAAAGCAGTAGTACCAACAAATGATCTGGGAGAGAAGCAAAAGAACTCATAGTCTCAGAGGGAGCAGAACTAGAAGTTCCTGAAGGCCCAGTGGCCGGAGTAGGAAATACTGCATTTCCAGGTAATGTGTCAATATCAATTGTCGGGGATGTGTCCACCGGGGCTGCCCTTCTCCTCTCAGCCTCATCCTTTAGGTACTCGGCCTTTATAAGCTGGATGTCAGTCGAGCAGGTGGGAGTCACCTCCACATCTTCCTTCTTATCTCGCGGAACACGGGCCCATCTGCATAGCTCAACGATCAACACCGGAAATAGAACAGATGTCTGGCGCTGCTTGGACCTAATGGACTTCTCCTGCCCAATGATCACACCTAAATTTAGTCTCTTCCCAGGAATAATAGATCCAAGACAGACCGCCTTTGTGTGGCGGAGGATAGACTAGTTCTGGGATGGCATAATTGTGGTACTAATAAACCCAAACCAATACCTTGCCGCCACATTGAGATCTTTATTCTATATTGGCATTCCATCCTCAATCCACCTAGGAGTTTTGTCAAAAAGGAGAGGGGCCAGCCAACTTTTCTTTTCCTCCAATGCCATTGTCTTGATCATACTTTAGTAGTCATCTGCGAGGTTATAAGGGCATCCCAAGATGACGTTTATATCCTCACTATCACATTTCACCTTCTTCCCCCAGACAATCACATAATCCATTGGTTTGAAGGTGATGGTTTTCCTCTTCCCTTGTGGTAACAAGTCTATGTAGGCCGAGTAGAACTCCCAGACCCAATTAGGAATGTAGGGACCCCAGGGTTTAGTGCAAATCTGGAATTTGTGGGACTTTAGGGTGCTTTATATCTCCGGATACATGTTCACCACACCATATGTGGACAAATTCTTCTCCTCACTAGTAGTCCTCAGTCCCTCGACCTTTAGTCTGTTGAGAGACTGGGGAAGAGGACCCTGTATAGGTGGCATTGGGACCACAATTCGAGCTGAAGCTGGGGGAGGAGGAGGAGTCTGAGGCACCCGAATCCTAGACAGATCATGCATCCCCTTGGAGCGAAGCTCTTCTCTTCGAGCATGTAGAAGCTAGTCATCCTCAGGCTCAGAGACGGAAGGCCAAGAGTCCTATGAATCTCCCTCATTGTCTGATGAGGTTAGGTGAGTCTTATAGACCCCCTCACTATCGGAGCTGACCTCCTTTGCCTCTAGCATGTGTGCCTTACCCTTTCCTTTGCCTTTTCCTCCCTTTGTAGGAAGCTTAGATGCCATTGCCTTGGATGCAGCTGCATCCTCATTTATCACGATCCCTCGTACCCGCTTTTGGTGCGGCATGTCACTATCATCCAATTTTGTTCTAGCCATATCTGCAAAACACATAGAAAAGTGTTAGAAATATTCCAAGAAAAGTGTAGAGATTTAGTTGCAGAAAGACTCGCCGAACCAATTGGTGAGTCACCAAGTCACTTAGGGGAGCCTGACCGGGATCGCCGAAAGTACTAGCGCAAATTTTTTTCAGAATCAAGACAGGTCGATGATGTTTTGGGCCATTCAGTGAATTGCCGACACCAATCAGTGAGCTAGGAGTAGCCCACCTAAAATTACAGTGCATTTTAAGGGTTGGGGGCGCAGAAAGGTCGATCAAGAAGACCTTTCAGTGAGTCACCGAGTGAACTCGGCGAGATCAGGAATCTTGCCAAAAGTTACAGAATAAACTCAACTACAATTTGAAATTAAGGGCGATCTAAAGGGGACTTCGGTGAACTGTCGAACCACTCAGTGAGCTCGACGTAACTCACAAAATGGCCCAACGTGCTAGTTTTCAACCCCAAGCTTCAAAATCAATCTTGCAGCCCCTGAATTCAAAATCAAACACCAACATAATTTAATTAAAGGTAGACCCATACAACCCATGACCTTGGGGTATTTAGACTTCCCCTGATTTGGCCAAAATTGGACATGTGACGACTTTTGCCCTTAAGAATGACGTCAAACGCTCCATCATTGGGAAAATTACATCATTTAGCACAATTTGGGGTCACCTAGAGTTCACCCCACTAGGCACAACACATATAAACCGCAAACCAACAATTTAGAATCGATTTTAACACACTAGACACGACAATCAATCAATTTTAAGCATTTAGGCACACATTTCATTTCAATACGGACAAAACAACACTTAAAAACGATTACCCAACATAAAAAAACACCAAATTTACCTATTGCATTTGAGTTCAACCACAAACTTAAAGTACGAGGTTTGGAAAATTAGCTTTTATGTCGAATTTCTAATTTGAAAAGCTAGGTGGCAAAGTTCCCCAATTCCTAGCACGATTTCACACAAAGATGCGGGTAAATGCAATAAAATATGAAAGATCAAAAGTTTGGTGAGAAGGTACGATAGTTAAAAATGAGAGAAGATGAAGGATTTTGAAATTTTAAATCGTTTGGCCTTTAAAACCTTTTAGTTCGCGGCACCATCAGCGGACTAAGTCGTGCTCGCCAACCCACTTGGTGATGCTCTGAGTGGTATTTTCCTCTCCAAGTTTTACAGGACCTCCAACAAATTTGGGGGTTCAAACGACGGACAAAGTTAGGCTCGCCGACTTGTTCGGTGATTCATCGATTAAGCATTTAGCCCACCGAATTTTACAGAGTTCCCCTTAAGGCTTGGTGGTTCAAACAACGGTCCATGTCAAGGCTCGTCGATCTATTCGACGGGTCACCGACTAGACTTTTTCTCGCCAAACTACCCATTTTCCAACACTTTTCTCTTTTCAACCTATAAAACCAACACCCGTTATTCAAAATAAAAAACTAAAGCATTAAAAACTTGGGTTTCCTCCCAAGAAGCATCTTAGATAACGTGGTGGCACGACGAGGATATCAAATCAAGCTTTTTTTTTGGGTTTTCCATTGTGTCACTAGGCAACCCCCCTGGCTGTCTTGGATTCAAATGAGAAGAAATTTGACCCATTTGGGTCTCCAGCTGCATAATACAGACTGAGTGAGAGGTCTCTGTCTAATTGAGAGTTGAGAAATCCTCTTTCATCTCTCTCAACACTTTGTCTGACCCTTCAACTTTGTTGAGAATGTGTGAGAGCATATCTTCTATATGGCCACCTATAGATTCCTTGGGCTTTTGACGCTCATGGGGAAGGACTTACCTGTCCTTGTCTCTCTCTCTCCTTCCAGGTGGCACTACGATCACACCAATCTCTGTCACGGTCTCTCCAACCCTCATCTCTATTCCAACCTTGATTTCCACCCGGTCTTGGATAGTTTGCACAATAACCTCCTCCTTGATTGGCTAGGAAGTTCACTTGCTCATTGTACTGTACTTCAAATTGTGCTTCATCGGGGTTTACCCTATCAACACCCACATCATTAACACTTTTTGTACCATAACCCATGTCATTTTTAGCCAAGTTATCCAGTTGGGTCATCATTTTGGCCATGTTTTGGTCTCTCTCTTGATCCTTTTCGATCTGCACTTTTGTCATTCTAAAAGTGAGAGGAGATACTTGGTCTTTACGAGTGTACCATGCCCTATTGATCTTGGTCATGCAATGAAGCAGTTTAGATGCTACTTCAAAGGGTTGTTGCATTATACCACCGAGAACAAGTTGATCAACAACTCTTTTTTTCACCGAGTCGAGGCTCCTATAGAAGTATTGCAATAACACATTATTTGGAAGTCCATGAGTTGGGCAATGCAGAACCAACTTCTTAAACCTCAGCCACGTCTCGTGGATTAGCTCACTTTCCAAGCGTTTAAAACCTTGGATGCTATCTCTGAGTATCATCATCTTCGATGAGGAAGAATCTCACTTGTAATAGTGTGATCAACTCATCCCAAGAGGTAATGGAGTCACTTGGTAACTCAGATAACCATTTAGTAGCTTCACCCATCAAAGAGAATGGGAAGAACCTGAGACAGACTGATTCTAGTGATATGTTCTTAAATGAGAACGTACGACAAACGTCCATAAAGTTCCGAATATGCTTATGGGGATCCTCATGAGCCAGCCCCCCAAATAATTCATTCAATTGTAGGAGCTGAAACATTGTGCTAGTGATGTGAAAGACAACATTTCCTTCAGTTGGAGGTAGATGTATTGCACCCACACCACCTAATAGAATTGGGTCATTCACATTTTGGTCATTTACATCATTGAGGTTTCCAACATCATCTTGGTGGCCCACTTGGCTACCATTACTCCCGTATACGCTTATCGCTTCCTCTGTTCAACAGAAGAAACACAAAACCAAAAACTAGAGTGAATGGATTCAACTACAACCAAAGAGATCACAATTTAGCTTCACTTAAATAATTTTAAACAACACCACTCCCCGATAGGAACATAATTTTTTATTAACGTTTCAAATACACTTCATCCAATTCTAAGTACAAACAATCGTTAAGCCGTGTAAAAGTTTGGGTCGAAACCACAGGAGCATTATGTGTTCAAATTCAATTAAGAAGTACAAACGCGATCTAAGTAGCTATAGGAGTAGACATTATCAAAAAATACATGGAATAAATTAAAAGGGGTGACACGAATGTCAAATGGGGGGTTTTTGTTTGCAATAATCAACTACAAAGCAGCCACACAGAATCGAAATAACAATACGCAGTGGAATTCTTGACATGTGATCGATTATAGGCAAATTTCATTATATGGGTAAATGTATCTACTAATACACAACTAAATATTAGTGGGTAGGCTAGACTATGAGTGAAATAGCTTTCTCTTGAACAACTATCCCGCTTCAAGCGATTTCTTTCGAACATAAACAAGCGTAAAATTAAGAATAACCCACACCTTAATTCATCCACTCTCTCAATATGGACGAGTAGGATTGGGTTTAGAATTCACTCTCTCAAGATGAACCCATATTAATGCAATACGTACAAACCATTAATCACAAGTCTTAGTCCAAAAACTTCTCTCTTGAGCAAGCTAAGAACACAATATTACAACTGCATTTCCAACTACAATTCATAAATTAAACATTAGCTAATGATTAAATCCACTTCAATATATCATTTAAACAAGTAATTAAAAATACTCATAAGCTAATTCAACCCATAATCAGATGCTCACACCCCAAAAATTGGGGTTTTAGCCAAATATCATAAATAGGTAAAACAATTACCAAATCGATTCGCCATCAACTGGGTAAGAGTATTCAAGCCTTTACAATTTTCCAAATCGAAGAAGATTAGTAACCCACTTGCAAAATCTTTGAATTGAGTCTCAATAAGCCTTCAAGTCTATTGGGAAACTCTAAAACTTCAAAGAAAACTGTTCTAAATGGTAGCAAGCCCTTCAATTTACAGTTCAAAATTAAATTTAAAGTTGTCAAGCATTAGCCACGAAAGGCCATTAGGCGAAGTAAGTCGGGTTTGCCGATTGGTTCGGGGAACCACCCTTTGCTCTCTTCTAGCTTCGTTATGCATTGGTTCTTAGCATCCTCAAGTCCTGTAACTTTGGGTGATCAATGTTCTCATCGCGGAAATGATCAGCGACTCACTGACAGACCCTTTCCTGTTGACGACTTGGTTTCTACACTCAAGGCTGGCATACTGAATATTTAGGCAGACTGAAGAGCCACTCGATTACTCGCCCAGTGGTCTTGGCGATCATCAGGCTCGTGTTTCTCCACTTCTTCAGTTTGTTTTGTTCCTTTTTACCTTTTAGTGTCCTTGCTTTGTTCTTCAATCCACATACCTAAAAATCATGTCTTTCACATCAGTTTATAGCATAAATTAGGCGTTTGAGGACACTAAAACTATCAAAACAATGCCCCAAATGAGTCCAAATCTAGGAATTATCAATTTTTATAGGTGTCTTACTCAGAGTTTGAATATGCTACCCTTGAAGATCCTAGACGTTTTTTTTGTCCATTTCCTATGAAAAATACCATATTTGTTACACCCCGGATTCAGAGAAGGGAAAGATATTTCCTTCCATTAGCCGAATCAGCGAAGTAGGGAGTGAACGCTGAGTGACTTGGCGATCTGCCAAGTGGAACCCCCTTGCCTAATTGGCTTCATCATTGGGTCCAGAGTTCTGGAAATTTAGGTGAGCCAAGTCGGGATTGTTGTTCCGTTCGGTGTGGCATCAAAAGGCTCTTCCCATTGCGTAATTAATTTAGTCCAAGAGTTGGCTCCCTGTAATTCAGCAAGCTAAAGGCTCACTTGGCGAGTCGCCAAGTGGCCTTTGGCGAGCACCAGTGTGGGTTGTTTTCAATTTTAATATCATAGTCCTTTGGATTTTTTCTGATTATTTTAATTCTATAATATGTCGTTAACCCTTCATCTAAAGACCTACATCAGTATTTTACTCTAAAATTTCCCCAATTTAATATCATTTTCTCAATATCTAAAAATAAACTAAAAAGAAGAACTCTCCAAAATATTTCTCTCTAGAACTTAAAGAATAAGTAGGGAGTGAACGCCATGTGACTTGGCGATCCTCTAAGAGGAACCCCCTCGCCTAATTGGCTTGATCTGTGGGTCCAGAGTTCTAAAAACTTTAGGTGAGCCAAGTCAGGCTCGCCGTTCCGTTCGGTGTGGTGCCAAAACGCTCTTCCCATCACCTAATTAATTTGGTCCAAGAGCTGGCTCACTGTAAAATTCGGCGAGCTAAACGCTCACTTGGCAAGTCGCCAAGTTGCCTTTGGTTAGCACCAACGTGGGGTTGTTTTTAGTATTAATATCTGGGTCCTTAGGGTCTTTTCAGATTATTTTAATTCTATACTTTGTCGTTTTACCCTTCATCTAAAGACCTATATAAGTATTTTACTCTCAAATTTCCCCAATTTAATATCATTCTCTCAAGATCTAAAAGAAAACTAAAAAGAAGAACTCTCTAAAATATTTCTCTCTAGATCTTGAAGAAGAAGAAGGGTTCAACCTAGGGTTTCAAGGCAAGCCTCCATTTTCACCATTGAAGAAAAGCATTGGGCTTTGAGGTATGATAGTTTTGATCCATGGAATCCTTTCATTCATAGAGTTCCCAAATTCTCCTATTTCCAAAGATTAGAATTCCCCAATCGAGTTAGGGTTTTCTTCAATTGCCACAGGTTCTTTTGATTATTGATTTGAATAATTGAATTATGATCTCTTATGTATGAATTGATGAAATACTATGATTTTATGATGATTTCTCCGTGAACCTATGTAAATCCCATATTTTTCAATTATGATTATGTGATGTGGGTTTTGAATTATGAAAGAGCTGATTATGAAATTATGCATGTTCTTATGAAATCTATGCAAATGTTTTAAGGATACTTTAAGAGTGAAGTGTCCATGATGATGATGATGATGATGATGTTGTTGTGTTGTTGAAAGGATTTCTCATGAAAACATGAACGCATGAATGTGAAAGGTTTTCTGACATAGTAAGAATTCTAAGGTTGAAAGGTTTTCTCACCTAAATTAATCACTGATAAGGAGCTATCCTAATGAAACCTAGCTTGGATCGGATACTTCATTGTACCTTTCCATGGATGATGACTTAGGTTGGATTGGCAAGATGACATGCCCTTTCATGAATAATAAGAACAAGTAAGAAAAGACTATTCCGTGGGATTTATGCTTAGCACCGAAAGGATATTGAGATGGAGACTCTCCCGTTAGTAGAGGCTGGGTTTCTAGAAGAAATCTCTTATTTCTTACCTATGTGTCCCCGTAGGATGATTGTCTAGAGAGACATTAGCTAGCGGATCAACTTAAGCTAGAAGTTCATGGTCCTTACATTGGAAAGTAGGAAAACCCTTTTCAGTGTGGGAGACACCAGGGATCATGTTATAGCTTACATGGTCTCTATGTCGGTTAAGGCTACTTCCCACATTAATAATGAACTAAGGTTACTTCAAGAAGTATCTCATACGAGTTCAAAGATTTTAAAGATATTAGTTTGCATTGACCATGTTTTATGAATTATGTTTTCTAACCTTCTTATATCAGGTTTGAGCTCGGTCAATTGCATGTCAGGAAATTTCCTATTTTGGCATGATTTAAATGTTTTATTCATGGCTATCATACTTGATACATTATTTTGTACTAACGCATACTCTTGCCTACATTTTCCCCAAATGTAGGGTCCAATATTCAGGGTTCTCAGTTTCGTGGCTAGTGGTTGATTACGAGGTTTCCAAGCTTTGGTGAGTCCGCATGCTTCGAGGATGGACTTTCCTTGTTTCAACTTCTTTCTTGTATTTCAGTTTTGAACATCATGTATGGGCTAGGTCCAATTTCATTCTATTGTATTAGATGATTATTGAGACAAATAGTTTAGACTTCCACTTTTATTTTTATTTTAAAATGCTTGGACTTGAAATGTAAAGATAACGATTATATTTCTCAATATAAAGTTAGAATATGTAAACAAAAATCAAAGATAGTCTATGACTCAAGATATGATTTCTCTCTCTTCTGGGATATTTATAATTTCCCAAAAAAATATTTACAAATTGTATGTGTTATTTGATCGGTGGCATTAGTCAGGATAGCCTATCATGATCAGTAGATCATCGTTTGTTCTTTAGCTCTTTAATCCATTTCTTTAAGCTTAAGGTGTTTGAACCTCAATTGGCGAGCGGGATCGAGTCAGCCTTTCACATTTTCTGAATCACCGATTAGTACAATGTTAACCCATTTAGCCTTCATTTTAACTCCGAAGTCTATCGGCTTCATTGATTAAACTTGAAGCTTGCCTCGTGGAATCTCCGTTTATACATTGCTTCATCGACCTGCCTTGATTATTTTCAAACGTGAAAAATGTCACTTTGGGCGAGGTCCAACCTATTGTGTGATCCACTCTTTTGGTTAAATGATCCTCAACAATGTGTTTAGAGTCTTGTCAATGTTTTGACCTCTTCTGCATATAGGACACTATTGTTGAACTAAAAAGGCCTCTAATTAGTCAAATTTCTGACTCATCATAGTTGATTTATTTTAGTAGTGAATAGACTAGGTTGTATTTTTTTTGGGAGTAGTGGTTAAGTAACTCCCTGTTTCCTTGGATTTGTGGTTTTTTGGTGATAGTGGTGTCGAGATTTGTAGTTTTTCTTTTTACACCCTTGTTGTATACATTTGTTATGATGTAGATCCTTGTTAAATATGTGGATGGACAAGTTTTTCCTGCTCAGAGAGTTGTGTATTTCTTGGACTAATAATCTTATAAGGTAGCCTTAGGTGTGTGTCATCTTTTTGGGGTAGTAGTTGGGAGGATTTGGCTTTTGGTGTTGTGTGAATGGTTGTAGGGCCTTCTACGATGTTGTAGTAGTCCAAGTTGGCAGCTTCACCTAAGTCTTATTTTCGGCTGCAAGGTTTCGACTCACTCGTCCGTTCTTTTGGGATTAGTTCCTTTCTTCTGGACTTGGTGTGTTCTTATGGCTAGCAATGATTCGGAGTTCTGATTCCTATGGAACTTTGTTAATGCTATAGTTTCTCTACGGGTCTGTTAATAGTTGGCGAGGTTTCACTTGTGATTTGGAGTCGAAGTTGTAGTTTTTGTTGGTGTCCTTAGACATAAACTTTAATTGGAGATTCAAAGTTTTATTAAAAGGTTCATCTTCAAGATGGGGTCAAAGTAATTCGTGGAGTCCATTATTTGGTTTTTTATGTGAGATTTTTTTCATACTTAGTAGCTTCTATGGTTCGTGATGGGAGTTGGTGCCCTTGGGACATTACTCGTTCGTTGACTATGTTTATATGTTGTCTACCGGCTTAGTTTCCCTTTGATTTGATTGGTTGGCTCATATTTGTTGTGATGAAGTAGTTTATGAGCACACAATATTGGTTGTTCTGAAATTCCATTGGTGGGAGTAGATAACTGGAGCTGGATTCAGTGCATCCTTGCCGTTCACCGGATGGTACTCCTCTGGATTAGAATGGTCAGTTTCAAACATAGTGGTTTTAAATAGTACTAAAAGACCTTTAATTTGATAGGTTGTGGGCCACCTAATTCATTTTGTACTGAAAGATATGATCGTTTAAAGTGACCCAAACCTCAAAGTCTATCAAGCCTCTTTCACAAGCCACTTCAAGGCTCGTGTGAAGCTCTACAGACCGTTTAGTTGTCGATGGTCTTTCACCTTTTGCTTGGTGCATAACCACTAGCAGGGTGATGGGTCGTGGTCCTCTTCACGGCACGTAGACCCCCTCTGTGGTTTTCCCTTCTCTCTTGTCCCATCTTCATTCTTATTTTGGAGGTGTTACAAAATAAATCATCAAGTGGATCAATGCAGGTGTGGTATACCTTATTGCGGATATCAAAAGGGTGAGTCCTGTGCAATGTGTACCAAATAAAGGAAGCATCACATTGGTTCCAAATGAAAAAGGGGAACTTGTACCAATAAGACTGGTTACCAGTTGGTGTGTATGCATGGACTATCAAAAATTAAAAGCATTGGCCAAGAAATATAATTTTCCAATATCGTTTATGGACGAAATGTTTGATAGGATTTTGGGGCATGGTTGGTATTGCTTCTTACTTGGTTATTCTGGGTACAATCCAATTTCTATCGCACCAGAAGACCAAGAAAAAATAACTTTTACATGTCCCTATGGGACAAATGCTTTCAAGATAATGCCTCTTGGGTTGTGCAATGCACTGGCAACGTTCCAACAATGTATGCTCTCTATATTTTGCTAATATGGTTGAAGACACAATGGAGGTCTTTATGGATGACTTTTTGGTTGTTGGTGATTCATTTGAAGCATGTCTTGAGCACCCTGGGAAGGTACTACAAAGATGTGTTAAAACCAATCTTGTTCTAAATTGGGAGATGTGTCACTTCATGTTATAAGAGGGTATCATTTTGGGACATAAATTTCAGGAGAAGGAATGCAAGAGGATCAAGCTAAAGTCGAAGACATTGATAAAATACCTCCTCCAATTTCGGTGAATGCGTATGGAGTTTTCTAGGGCATGAACGTTTCCGCATGTGATTTATAAAGATTTTTCGAAGGTATCTTACCCCCTTTGTAAGCTACTAGAAAATGAATTCACGTTCAACTATGATGAAGCTTTCCTCAAAGAATTTTTATGCTTAAAAGAAAAACTAGTGTCTGCTTTGATCATTGTTGCCCCTAATTGGAGTATTCCATTCGAACTCGTGTGTGATGATAATGGTGAAGCTTTGGGACCTGTTCTTGGTTAACAAAAAGGAAAGCAATTTCACCCGATCTATTATGCGAGTAAAACTTTGAATGTAGCTCAAAAGAAATTTTACCGTCACTGAACAAGAATTGCTAGTGGTGGTGTATGCTTTCGAGAAGTTTAGAGCGTATTTGTTGGGTACTAAATTGGTGGTGCACACAGATCATGCTACAATCTGATATTTGATGGCTCAGAAAGATGCAAATCCAAGGTTGATACGGTGGGTGTTGTTGTTTCATGGGTTTTGATTTTGATGCCTAAGATCGAAAAGGGTGTGAAAATCAAGTGGTCGATCACTAATCAAGGTTTAAAACTAGTGTTGTTGTTCCTCGTGAGAGGGGTAGTGAGGAAGCCTTTTCCGACGAGTCAATGATGATGGTAACTTATGGCAATCCGCCTTGGTATGTTAATTTTGCAAACTATGTGGTGTGTGGGATTATGCCCGAGGAACTAAATTTTTATCAACAAAAGAAGTTCTTGTTCGATGTAAAGAGGTATTTTTGGGATGAACGGTACCTATTTTGGGAATGTGCAGACTACATAATTAGAAGGTGCGTACCAGAGGTTGAGGTAAATGCAATTCTTTATGCTTGCCATGCGTCACTAGTTGGTGGACATCATAGCGGAGTGCGCACAACAACCAAAGTTCATCAAACTGGATACTATTGTCCATCATTATACCAAGACGATCATTCTCTCGTTAAGCAATGTATTCAATGCAAAAAGAAAGGAGGAGTGCAGAGAAATACTGAGTTACCTCTTGAACGTATTCTAGAGGTAGAGTTATTTGATGTATGGGGAATCAACTTCATTGGACCGTTTGTGAGCTCCTTTGGAAATAAGTATATCTTGGTAGTAGTTGACTATGTTTCTAAATGGGTAGAGGTTGTAGTTTTACCCATCAATGAAGGGAAGAGTGTTGTTCAATTCTTGAAGGGATACATTTTCTCAAGGTTTGGCACCCCGCGTGTGATTATTAGTGATGGAGGGTCTCATTTTGGCAACAGTTTTTTTACTTCGTTGTTGAGAAAATATGCATTTAATCATAAAGTTGCAAGCCCTTATCATCCACAAACAAGTGGGCAAGTTGAAGTATCAAATCAAGACATCAAGGGAATTCTAGCAAAACATTCCATGCAAATCAGATTGACTAGTCTCCGAAGTTAGATGGTGCTCTATGGGTGTACCACACCGCTTTCAAGATTCCAATTGGCATGTCATCATACCAATCGGTATTTGTAAAGTATTGTCACCTACCAATCGAGTTGGAACACAAGGCATTATGGGAATTGAAGGCATTAAACTTTAATTGGGGGGACTCTTCAAAAGGTAAAACCAATCAACTCCATGAATTCGAAGCATTTCGGCTGTGGGCGTATGAAAGTTTAGCCCTTTACAAGGAGAAATTGAAGAACTGGCATGATATAAAAATCCTTCGGTGAGAATTTAAAGTTGGTGATCTTGTTTTGCTTTATAACTCTCATTTGAGACTCTTTCTGGGTAAACTCAAATCGAAGTGGTTAGGCCCATTCAAAGTAACTTGAGTGTTTGCAAATAGGGAAATTAAGGTTGAAAGTAAAGAAGGATTGGCATTCAAAGTAAATGGGCAACGCTTGAAGCTTTATTTTGGAGAATATCTGGATATCTTGGTAATTGAAGTGGTGTATTTGGAAGATGCTTTTAAGCATTTACACGTGCCACAACGTTAAATAAGGCACTTCGTGGGAGGCAACTCAAGTTTTATTTGTTTTTGAATAACATTTGCTGAATGTGTAGGTGGAAGCTCTTATCTTGAAAGACCGAAAATTGGGCGATGCACTGACTCTTTCGGCGAGTCGCAAACTGGCTCCTCATATTGCCTATGTGCATTGCCTTTCCTAGGTATAGATTCAAGACTCATTCTTGAAAATTTGGCGAACATAAGTCATGTCGGCGTTCCGCCAAACTGAATCAGTGAGCTCTCGTTGTTTTTGCTCCAACTGAAGGGTCAACTTTCTATAACCTTCGGGGAACCGAACCCCACTTGTTGGTTCGGTGTCCCTAGACATTTCTCGCTGATTGGGGAGTCTCTCATACTCTAATACTTTCATTCAGTGAACATTACTCCATTTTGCTAGTTACATTAGTTATATTTGCATTGAGAGCACTGCAGAGTATAAGTTGGGGTTATTGGTCGTGAATGTTGAGACTTTTCTATTGCATATTTGAGTATCAGTTGCAAACAATATCGATGACTTGAATAGTGCTATTTATTGGATGATATTTTTGCGCAAGTCCAATTAGGCAAATTTGAGTTGCATAAGTCATGTGTGAACTCTTACCATCTCATTGTGACTAGTCTATTGTTGAAGTGAGTCTTGTGATGATCGTTGCACGTGAGCTTAACTTCTACAGTCATGATTGATGATTGTGTTGAATGCCTTTTATGGTGAGAATTTTCTTGAAACTTGTGCTTGGTGATACCTAAAACTTACCCCGTTAGTCCAATTCACTAATGTTGGTGAATGAAATAAAATATCTTAGGCATAAATTTTTGAGAGTGAGCCAAATTGCTATTATACCTCTTTGTAACCACCTTGTGAGAGTGTGAACCTAGCTTGGCACTATTTGAGCCCACCTTTGCTTTGGATGAAACATTAACCAATTTAGCCTTTACCCTCTCCACCTAAAACCTTAATGAAACTTTGGTTGATTTGAATAGTCAACTTAGGCCAAAAATCCATGTTGAGGGTGTAGTGAAAATTGAGGAGAGAAAACTAGCAAGAACTTTGTGAAAATTCACCCTTGAAAAATTGTGTTGAAAAAGATGTTGAAGAAAATGGAACCCCTCCATATAAAAAAAGAAAAAAGAAAAAGATTGAAAGAGAAGTGCATGATGGAAAGAAAAAGGGTGTCCAATGAGCCATACAAGAATCTTTGTGCTTGAAAGTACTTAGGGTGGATGGTGAAAATCAAAAGAGTGGAAAAAAAGGAGAAGAAGTGAAATGCAAGCCATGCTTCATGAAGGTAGAAGTCACTAAGCCAAAACAATCATACATTTACCCTCAACCCCGTTACAAGCCTTGAAAGACCTTGGTGATCTTGATTGAGCTGAATGACATGTTGATTGGAAAATACAGGCAAACATATCGGTAGAATCATGGATGTGTTTATCTTTGAGAGTGTGAGAGTTGATTTTGATTCCTTAATTCTTAAATTTTGATGAGCATTGTGTGGGCATGGAATCATTCTTGATGTGAAGGTGTTCGAATACTCATGTTGATCTTGACTTTGCATTTGAAGCAAACATTGTGAGCTTGACTCCTATTTGATGATGGCTAGTCACAATTTGAAAATCTTAGTCCATAATTAAACATTGCTTGAGTAGATTAAACCTTGTGTAAATTCAAGTTGAGTCTCAAGTAGCAGTATTTGTAGACATCCTTGTTGACCTGATTGATCTTGTGTTTTACTTGAGGAGAAACAAAAGTTTAAGTTGGGGGTGTTTAAGAGTCGGGGATTTCAACTTATTTAGGGATTAATATTCAAGGAATTAGTGTTTGCAATGCCTATTTTAAGCTCATAACTGATGTTGAAGTGTTAATATGCAACAATGAAGGCAAAAGAGCAAGGTGAGGACATTACAAGGCATATAAGAGCGAAAAAAGTGGAAAAAGTTGAAAGTAAGCAAAGTTGGTACTCGCCAAAGCCACTCAACGAGTCGCCAAGTGGACCTTTAGAAGATAATTGCTATATTAGTGATTAATGTAAACGATAGACATTATATTGCTGGAATATACTCTTTGAAGAATCAGTCTTAGAACAATATTGGCATTATTACTCCTGGTTATCACTTCTTTTTTACCAAAATTCAGTTTCATTAGATGGTATGGTTAACATGATTGAAACTAGATCGACTGAAAGAAATAGTGGTAGTGAATTTAATAAATTGGTCATCATTCCTTTGATCCTGACTGATGATAAAGTTGTAACACCTGTCCTATCACAATATTGTGGGAGTCATGTGAAGATATTTAATTTTTCTAATCATCCCTATCATTCTGTGTTTGTTGAGATGGGTTTCTTGGTGGTGTTCATTGGGGAAACATGGAGAATAGTGGACATGGACTAATGTCATGAAGAAACATATACTAGGCTCAATTATTGACATTTGGAATCACAATTACTATCTAGATGATATAATGTACTTGAAGGAAAATGAGACTATCTTTTGGAGGAAAATGGATGGTGGTTTTCTAGAATATGACGTGTGGAAGAATTTCATGAACGATATTTCTCCTACTATAAATTTATCCAACTTGTTGACAAGACATTTTAGCTTCCTTGAGAATTCCATGGGTCTAGAAGTGTGTGGACAGCTTAGGTTCCTTGAAACTTTCGTGGAGCTAGAATATTTGATTATCAAACTATGGTTTGTTGTATTTTATTATAAATTTTTGTTTGATTATGATGAGACTCTTATTGTCTTTGATGCTTATATTGTTATGAAGCCGTTAGTTGCTTTTATTATGTTTTGTTACTGTTATTATTAATTTCACGTTAGCTCCTTCCGATTCAGAATGGTTCTGTTTTATTTTGTCAAAAGATGTTACTTTCTTAAAATGATGTGATTTTTCATGTCAGGTCTGTACTTTTATTCGTAAAAATTTTCTTGAAAATGTCACTCTGCAAACCTAGATTTTGTTAACACTTTAGCTAATTTTTTAATTGAATTAGAATAACATTTGAATGGTTTGTGACCATGAAGAATAGGAATAAATTCCCAAAAGATTAATATTGATGGAGGGAGACAAATCTTGAAGTGGGGGTGGGCGATCAATTATAATAAGTTGTGGATTCTCTGTTTTAACTCAAGGAAGAATGATGCCAATCATATATATTGAGGTACTTAGCACCACTTCTTAGTTGGAGTGATATGGAAGCTTTTTAACGTGAGACCTACATGCTAATAGACAGATTTCACAAAGGGAAATACTAGATACGATGTGTTTATGACTAAATGCTTAAGAGGTGGAGGGGATGTACTATGTAGTAACTTGTGATGGAAGTTAGTGCTTTATTCCTTTATATCTTAATATACAAAATCTTTGTCAGGATGCTGAGGGGACTTTGAAAAAGAACAAAAAGGAAAGACTCTTTGGGAAATTCTTCATTGTTCTAGTTGTGGAATCATAAATTCCACAAGGTCTTACCTATGTTTATTAATTTTCTTCATTTTAACTATCATCTTCATATCAAAGTTTTTTCAATCATAAACTCTTCGTGAAATGTTACACCATACAAAGAGTATGGTCTTATTTTTGCCAAATTCATTTGTCTAAAACCGAACACATTTCAGATACTCTTATATATAAACATGGTTGTGAAACCATGGTATTAATCAATATCTCCCCTTCTTCCTAAAATCATACCTGAAAATATTTTCTAGGAATTCTGAAAAAAAGATATGAAACCAAGTATTGTTAGGTCTTTACATGTATACTTAGAATCGTATACACGTGCGTAAACTCTTTAACCTAAATTAACATAATTAGGAAGTCATTTAATTGGTACTTGTTGATCATTTTAAACCTCAATTGCATAGTATTGTAGTTGAATAGTTCAGAACGGGAGTTACTGCAAGAAAAAAAGAATTAGGAACATGATTATGACATTCCAATATCTCACTCTACACAGATGGGAGAAACATGAGAAATCAAAACAAGGATGGAGTAAGAGGTATTATTAGAAATGGAATTAGGAATATGTTTATGACATTCTAGTATCCTACTTAATTAATACTTAAAACTAACACCACAGTAGGCTTAATTGGAATATTATGGTTCCTTTATCAACAATTTGAAGCCTTGTAAGTAAAATTGAACTCTCTTTTTGTGGTTTAAATAATCAATGGAATAATTAAACCACCATTGAAATTCCAAAGTATTATTGAAGAGATAATGATCTAAGATTGTCCAATGAAACGTAACACTTAAACTTTGATATAGGATGAAAATAAAGTTGCAAATATATTAGCTAAACATGCTACACTTATATTTTTCTGCCTTTTATAAACAAGAGGGATCTTCCAAATATGGAAATGGGGTTCATTTAGAATGAACAATATTCAACTACCTTCATTCGGAGGAAGAGTTGGAAAAAACACAAATTGATATTTGGAAAACCCATGATTTCTACTTTCTAATTAGATGTGTTGGTTGTCTTGGTGTCTTCTGAGTGCATTTAGGTCCTATTTTTTGTTATCTTGGAAGATATTTGGATCGACACACAAAATAAGAGGAAATTTATTTTTCTTTTCTAATATGTAAAATGGGGTAAGGTATTGTGTAATAAAGCTCAACTATGTTCCATTTTGTTAGTATGATGTATGCTAAGGGTTTCAGATTTACAAACACTTTATCATAGAAGATACTATAATTCAAGAGATTTTAAAATAGCAGTTCATATTATACAGAGTTTGTAAAAACGAAGCGGAAGACTACCTAGTCTCAATAGCAATCTATTACATCAAGAGTGGCTTGGATGTAACACTGGCTTCATATACAATATCTTGAAAAAGTAATGACTGAAAGCGATAAAAGGTTCGGTCCTAGGAACTTGAGGAATTACCACTACTAAGTAAAGCCAAAGTTACTTCTAGCCACAGGGATGATAAACTGGACCGTCAGACCCTACATTTGGGAAACAATGTAGGCAAGAGTATATGTTATTACAAAAATGTACCATCTATGATAGCAGTGCATAAAAGTATGAAATCATGCTAAAGGGGACCTTTCATGTCATGAAAGGACCAAGTTTAAAACCATAAGAGAAGATTGAAAAACATCAAAATAAGCATGTTCAAGTGCACGTAAAACTAATCTTTAAAAGATTGGTTAAGGTACTTCTTGAAGTAACCTTAGTTCATCATTATACTTGTTCTGGGAAATTAGCCTTAACTGACATATAGGGACCATGTGAGCTATAACATGGAATCCGGTGCTTTCCCTATACCTAAAAGAGGTGTTCTCACTTGCCAAGGTAAGAACCATGAACTTCTAGCTTACGTGGATTCACTAGTTAATGTCTATCTAGGAAACCTTTGGTGGCACATAATTTCTGGGACACTGGTAATCGCCATTTGTCCACTCTGTACTAAGCTTAATTCCCATGGAATATTCATCAATCATATTCATCTTATCCTGAAGGGACATGGGTAATCGCCTCTTGCCTATTATTATGGGGACATGGGTAATTGTCTCTTGTCTTAACATTACCGGACATGGGTAATCACCTCTTGCCTCAACATTAAAATAGCTCCTTAACTTTGATTCAATTTAGGCTAGAATACCATTTAACCTTAGAATCCTTTATTTGAGAAAACCTTTCACAACAATCAACAACAACATCATTAATGTTTTACTCTCGAAGCAACGTATTTCATCAGTTTCATAAGAACATGCATATTTTTATAATTCACCTTCGATAAGTCAAAGCGCATTTTAAATCATGCAAATCTAGAAAACATAGGTTAATCATGGGTTCATGGGCATTCATATTAAAACATTGAATATTCTTAATTTATGCATAATACTTCATAAAACAATCTATCAATATTGAAAGGAACCCAAAATATAGAAGAAAACCCTAACTTCAAAATTGCGGAATTTAGGAACTCTATGGAGGAAAGCCCTCCATTAATGAAGAATATCATACCTTGATGCGAAAAGCTTGAAATCAATGGGGGATTAGGAGACTTGATATTGTAACCCTAGAATTCTTCTTCCAACTTTTAAAGAGAGAAATATTTGGGGAGGATAAACTTTTTCTTCTTTTAAGGATTTGAGAGAATGAATTAATTTTGGTGAATTTGAGGGTAAAAACCTTTATATAGGGCTTCAGGTTAAGGGTTAAATTACATCGTATTAAATTAAAATAATCTGGAAAAGACCCAAAAGCCCTCGACTTAAAAACTAATGCAACCACTTCACGGAGCCCTTCACGGCCCATCAAGGGTACAACGAGTCATTATGGCTGCCGTGGTCCTTGACCAGTGGCGAGGGGAGGAACCCCATCCTGGCAGGTCACTTGACGACCTCCACCACAACCCTTAAACATCACCACGAGCCTTCTAGGCCTCCTTGAGAGGGACGTTTCCCATGGCATTTTTAGAAAGTCCTCACGAGACCTATAACGAGTTATGGTACCCTTCACGGCTCGTCAAGGGATCCATGGAGAGTCCCAAGGCCCATATATGGGCTGGTGACTTGCTTGCTTTGCCCCTTTTCTAGCCTTCTCGATTCTGAGGTGTTACAATATCTCCCCCTTAGGAACATTTGTTCTCTAATGAGATTCTAATCATCATAAGAAAGGTAGGAACTCAAACTTATCAGCCCAATCATGCAGGAAATCACATAAATGCACATATCCGAGGAGTAAATATCAACTCCAAGCTAAAGCAAGTTTAAAAAATCATTTCATGAAGTCTATATGCAACTCATAATCAAATGCACATAAACATAGAGAAATCAAGCAACTAACTCATTTTCTCAAAATTTAAGCTTTTCATAAACATGAATATATGAGGAAATCATGGGAATATTGAAGACACATGACACTAAAGAAGTAAACCTTGAGGAACTAAATACCTAAATATAGAGTAGGGACGGAGGGAAAGAGATGAGGATAATGGGATATCATATCGACCTCTGTCTCCCAAGCAGTACCCTCAACTGACTAACTCCTCAATTGAGTTTTCAATTCTCTTCTCGAAAAGTTCTTTCAATTGAGCTTTAAATTCTTTTAATTCTACTGGAGACATTCTATAAGTAGTGATAGAAGCAGGGGTAGATCCAGGAATAAGCTCGATTGGAAATTCAACCTTTCTTTCGAGGGGCAACCGAAGAAGATTTTCTGGGAAGAGATCTCAGAAATCACATACAACAATTATGTCCTTGATACAAGGACTCACCAAATAGGTATCAACTATGTGAACATGGTATGCCCCACAACCTTGATTTATTAATTTTCTTGCCAAGGCCGCAGAAATAATACTAGATGTCAATGATCTTTCACCTTGTACAATGATGTGTAAAAATGTAGGATCTTTAAAAGTCACATTCTTTGACCTACAATCTACTACTGCATGATATTTATAAATACAATCTATTCTGATAATAACATCAAATATTTGAAGGGCAGTTTAATCATATCAGCAGGGAAGACTAGGTTTTGAATCACGAAGGGAAAAGCTCGGTAAATTCTATTACACATAACTTGGTAACCCAAAGGACTTTCGAGTAGCACATCATAATTCTGTCTCACCAATTTCACGTTTTCAGGAAGAACAAGTGATGAACAAATATAACATTTTATAGAACAAGGATCACATAGTGTAACACACATAAGACAAATAAGTGAAATTTACTGACACCCATGTTTTGTCCATCTTGATTATCCCTCTACCTCATAGCATAAGCGTGTGTAGTAGCCCTTGGTCCACTAGCTTTATTTGCTCCACTTGCACCCGCTGCTTGGGTGTTTTTAGGTCTTGCACCGCTATTAGTTTGAGGAGGATTAATAGAAGGATTATGAATCGAGTCTTCAGTTTTAAAGGAAGGAGCATTATTAGGATTAGGACATTCCGTCACATTATGATCAAAGCTCCCATAATTTAAACATGCAGTAGAAGCTCTCGTGCAAGTACCATAATGATTCCTTCCACATTGTCCACATGTGGGAACGCGAGGCTTGCCTTGGACATAATTTGAAGTGCTAGTTGTAGAAAAATCTTATCTGTTTTGCTTTTATTGAGGTGACCTGTTAACACTACCAGCGTTAGAATCATCAAACCCTCTCCTTTTTTATGGACATCCAAAATCTGATCTAGGCTTACGAAATTTGCTTTCATTTCTACCAGCTTCTTCTTTCTCAAGTCGTTCCTAAGTAAAAGCAACATACACTAATTTATAGAAGTTCTCCTGTTGCAGGATCACCACATTCTTCCTAATGGAATCATTCAAACCATCTTCAAATCTTCCACTCTTGTCTTTTTTTCCTCATTAATTATACCTCAAGCATAATAAGAGAGTCTTAGAAACTTCTCTTGTTACCCAGCAATAGACATGCCTCATAGCCTTATATTCAGAAACTCCTTTTTCTATGCATCACAATAAGCAGATGTGACATACTTCATACGAAATTCTGTGAGAAAATCATCCCAAGTAAGAATTGGAGGATTTACCTTGGCATTCGAAACACTTACCCACCAATCGTAAACATCCTTTTGCAATTGTGAGATTGCATACTTGAATTTGGCAACATCTGAACACTCCAACTGCTCAAACACCCTCTTCATGCGCTCTAACGATTGTTCAACATCAGTGGGATTGACAGGGCCTTCAAACTCCACTCCACCAATTTTCCCCACTTTCTCAAAGTTAACCCCATCAAGATCATGCATCGATTGAGCCATATGGTAGAAGAATTCAGCCATCTATTGAAAAGAAGAGTTCATGACTTGAGTACTATGACTCATCTGAGGATATGGATCAGCTCTAACACCTTGACGGTTTCCCACTTCAGATCCACTAGTATGGGGAACATATTGATTTGCGAAATTTTCTCCAACCCCTTCCAGTGCATGAGGTTGGGTAATAGAGTTACCCTAACCTTCATGAACAACATCCGTGGGTCTTTTAGAAGAAGAGGCCATAACTTATTTCCTTCAAAAGGGAAGATCACATTGCATTAGGGACATGTACATGATGTATGTGCACTTTACATGCAATAATGTTATCCTCTTTATGGATTGGCTGCAGTTTTGTTATATTTGTATTGATTGTAGAACTTGTGAAGTTAAATTTTAGTTCCCAAGTGAGCCTATCATATAGTGGGAGGGGGAAATTCTATGCCTAGAGTTTAATATGTTTCTTATATGAAATCTAGAATGATGATTTATGAGGGTTGCCTTTATCACCTAGTTAGGGTGAGAGAAATAGGCTTTAGTGTTGTCTAGTCTAAGAAGCTAGTTACTTTTCTATAATTAACCATAGGTCAGGTTACCACCAATTAAGGGTGAAGGATGATGATTTCCTGATAACAACTTTTATAACCCGATATTGTCATTATGAGTTTTTTGTAATGTCGTTTAGTTTGACTAATGCCCTAGTGGCATGTAGGAGTTTGATGATTATGGTGTTTAGATAATACCTTGATATGTTAAATTAGTAGACTTCTCCAAGGGATGGTGTTATAGTTCTCCATGGTTTAGAATCGTCTTGTGTGACAGATGTGAAAGCTTACTGATGTTTTGATCTGACCTTAGTTGAATTGAAAGGGTGGTGCTTAGCAATTCCGTTTAGGGTTTCACCCAAGGTGGAGATGGCATGCTTAGATAGCAAGGTCATTATGTGATCCTATTGTTCATGATTCGGGTTTACTTGAAATTATCACCCAAGAAGGGTGTAATGAGGTTTGGGAAGTAAGGGAAGCTTAGTCTGCACTTTGTAGGCCCATATCAGATCTTGAGACGTTTTAGTAAGGTTGCTGATGAGGTAGCTTTGCCTAAAGAGTGGCATCAGTGCATCCGATATTCCATGTCTTTATGTTATAGAAGTGTGTTGGAGATTTGACCTCTATAGATCCCTTAGAAGAGTTGGGAGTAAATGAGAATCTCTCTTATGCAGAAGTACCGATTGAGATTTTAAGTTGACAAGTTAAGAAGTTGAGGAATAAGGAAGTTAATTTAGTGAAAGTGTTAAGGAGGGATATTTTAGTTGAGGGTGCTACTTAGGAGGCCGAGGACGATATGAAGTCCCGATATCCTCATCCTTTTTCCTTCTACTCCTTCCCTAGCTTGAGGTAGTGAGTTCCTCATGGTATTATCTTTGTTTGAAGTGATATGTATTATAAATGTGTTCAATGATTTCCTTATGTTATGCATGTTCATAAAAAACTTGTGTTTTTGAATGAAAATGAGTTTATATGATTGATTTTTCCTTATGATGTGGTGCATTGAGTATGAGTTGCCTATAGACTTCATGAGAAGAATTGATAAACATGACTTAGCTTGGAGTTGAGAATTCCTCCTTGGATGTATGCTTTTAGAGATTACAAATACGCTCCATGACATTGTGTTGAGCATACTTTTAGCTTGGAGATGATAGTTCATCCTTGAACATGAGTAATGTTGAAATTTCATTCATATTGGGTTGTTTGACGTAGTTCCTACCTTCCATATGATGCATTGAGTATGTTTAGCTTGGAGTTGATGTTTCCTTCTTAGTTGTATGCATATAGATGAATTCCATGCATGATGGGCTGCTAGTCTTGAGTTGTTTTCGTTAAGAGGTGCCTAGAATATCATTCGAGGACAAATGTTCCCAAGGGGGAGATAATGTAACACCTTGGAATCTAGTAGACTAAACTAGGGATACGTGTGAGGGCGAGAACCAAATAAAGAGGGCAAGAACCAAGGGAGAGGTCTAGGCAGCCCAACCTTTCCTATGCACTGCCCACCTTCTCACGAGAGCCTTAACGGCTCGTGGTGGCCACCACAGATCGTGGTACCACTCGTGGTGGTGAGTCAGTAGCTTCACCAAGCTATCCTAAGTTAGCCTCCTCCACACGAGCCACTTCAAGCTCGTGAAGGCCTTGACAGGCCGTGGGAGGAGTCATGAAGGTGCCTTAGTTATTAGGGCTTAGGGGAGTGGCCGTCAGGCCACTGGTTGGTGACCATGAGAGGGACCACGGCTCGTGGAGCCCTTCGTGAAGGAGGGCAGGAGGGTAAAATTGGACTTTCCAATTTTAGTAAGAATAAGGCTAGGTCATCTTACCCAAGCCTAGTACAACTATATAAGTGATTTTAACCTTTTAAACTCACTATTCATGTATTATTTCCAAACCCCAAAAGAAATCCCAAAGTTCCTCTCTCAAATATTTATCTATAGAACTTGAAGAAGAAGAAAAAGTTCAAGCTAGGATGAAGGTCAAGTCTCCAATTCTCAAGAATTTGTGGGCTTTGTTATCAAGGTATGATGGCTTCTTCATCCATGGAATCATCTCATCCATGGAGCCCCTTAAGATTCCCCAATTATGAAGTAGAAATTCCTAAATTGAGTTAGGGTTTCTTCTAATGTTGTGTGTGTTGATGTATGTTGATCCAAATGAGTGGATTATGATAGTTTATGCTTGAATTGAGTAGATTCAATAATTTTAGTATGAATTTACATGTACCCATGCCTAACTAATGATTCTAATATGAATTTGATATAGATGGGTTTTACTCTATTAAGGGGGAAATTGAGTATTTAGATATATTAATATACGATTGATATGGTACATTATAGATTGCTTTAGATTGAAGCATATAGACATGAATTTCTTAAGAGTGAAGCATTTAGATAGGAATTATGATTATTAGGTCTTTTGAGAGTAAAGATAATATGATGAGTTGTGACTAGTATGACTTTAAGAGTAAAGCTTATATCATGAATGGTAATTAGTAGATATAATTGGTGTGAGAGGATTTACCCACTGATTTATTCTATAAATGTATGAATGTAAGAATGTGAAATGTTTTCTTACATAGAATGATTCTAGGTTGAAATGCTTGTTCACCTAAAATGAATCAAAGCATTTATGAACTATGATAGATAAGACTTAGCCTAGGTTAGCATGATGAGATGATTTATCCATGGGAGCTTGAAGTAGTGATATTAGATCCCTTCATGATAGATTGACTTGGTAAGACAAAACCATTTCATGGATAGCTTGAGTTAGTAGATCTCATGGATAGCCTTGGATTGAGCAATAGTACCCTTTCGGTGGTTATCTTGAACTAAACTAACCACAATAAGGTGCTTTGCATGGTAGCTTATTTTGGTAATGCCATACCAATTTATGGTAGCTTGGATTGAGAAATAGTACCCTTCCTTGGATAGCTTGAAGTAACATGAAGAGATGCTTGCATGGTAGCTTGACATTGGAAGGCCATACCATTTCATGATAGCTTGGATTGAGCAATAGTACCCTTCCTTGTTAAGCTTGGACTTGCATAATGAGCTGGTTTCCATGATAGCTTGGTATAGCATAAACAGGTGCTTTTCCTTGGTATCCTTGGATTAGTAAATTAGTACTATTCCATGGATAATGAATTAGATTGGATTAGTAAGATGATATGCCTTCCATGGATATTAAAAATAGCAAAGAAGGGACAAGTCCTTAATCAAAGTAGCATAGTTATGATGAAACAAGGTTACTTCAATAAAGTATCGTAAGTATGTTTAAATATGAGATTTTCTTGTTATGATTATAGATTAGCTTGGATTGTTGCTTGAGTTTCCTTCCTTGATATGTATGGCTAGAGATGGATGACCAAAGTATTGACTAAAGATAAATGTGATGTAGTCAAAACCTTTGTTTGGGGGTTTGTGCACTAATGGAAACAATGAGGAACGAGCAAGGCGCATCAAGAACCATAAGGTTTACAATAAAAAAATGCTTCACTGAATTCATAGATGAAAGAATGCTAAGAAAGAAAATAAAATGTTGGTGCTAAATCATAGTGTGCACATGCTCAAGTAAAAGGATAAGTGGGTGTTTTAATAGAGTGATCACCATGAAAAGGGAGAAATAAGATGAAAGTAAATAAAAAATGTCAGCAGAGTGCTCAATTGAGAAGGGAAAGCATTAGGGAATCATCTTATCAATTGACCAAATCATACCAAACATTTTGCTGAAGCATAGATAAAATCCTCAAGTCCATGGTTATTTTACACCTTGTCAATCTACATTAGTGACGATCTACATACATGGCAAGCTTATTGGTCATTGTGTATATGCTTTAATTCAATTGTGAGTGCGAATGTTTGAATAATCTATAATCCCTTGAATGGATATTCAATTGTGTGTGGGATTCTCTCTATTATGAGTGGCATTGCAGCCTTTATTTGAATGGTGAGGTTTTATTTCAAATGAGCTACATGAATGCAATAAATTCTTGTTAATATTTAGGAAAATTTTAAGAGTCGATGCCATAACTTGAGATGCTTATTGCTTCTAAAGTGTTTTAAATGAAAAGGATTAAGAAAGAAAGAAAACCTTTGCCTACTGAGTGATGGTGGAACCAATTGTGAGCTATGTTTATTGATAGCTTTTATTTTTGTTGTTTTAAGTCTAGTGTTTAGTTATGCAAATTCTCTCTTGGGTGTGGCTGAGCTTAAATCTTAGCATTAGTGAGTGCTTTACTTGAGATCAATCAATAGGTCAATTTAGGGGTTTGATGAGTTGGTATTTTACCAACTCATTAGACTAATATTTCTAGGATGTGGCTGAGCTTAAATCCTAGATTTTTTGTTATGCTTTAATGATAGTTGAAAGGGGTTTAGACTCTAGTTTTCTTGTAGGCAGACATTCCATGAAAAAGTTAAGTTTCATTTTTTTGGAGGTTAAAATTATTGAAGCACACCGGCGATGAAGCCACTGTCTTGTAGGAGCCAGTTTGTGTCTCACCGACTAAATGCCGACTTGAATGGAGGAAGACTACTTAGGCATTGGTGAATCAGTGGTGTTATACAATTCCTTATTGGCAATTTGTGGATTACGTAGTATCTTACAACCTTGCTACTTTTACATATTAGAAAATAAATATAAATTTCCTCTGATTTAGAAAGTTGATCCAAAGAAATATGTAGAGTGCCGTATGAGTACTAGAAAATAGGTAATTAATAGGTATTATAGGCCGGGCTGAGCTTGAAAAGTAAATATAGTATGAAAAGTGGGAAAGTAACAATACAGAGGTTAAATGAATGGGAAACTACGAGAATGCACTTGAGTCTAAAAAAGAATAGAGAAGATAAAAAGTAACTAATTATCCCCTAACTTTACCCAAAAATTCCATAAGGTACACTCGTGTGTATGTTTAAGTAAATAACCTAAATGGACTCCCATTAGCCCGATGAGTACACAAAAGAACTATAGTTATATATATGAAAATAGTTAAGCAAATTATAGGAGAGGGCATAGCCTGAACCTTGAACCACAGATACGACACCTAAAGTAACCAATAGAACCACGGCTCTAGTTATAAACTAAAAAGTGGAAAATGGTCCCGAAACTCATAGTGTGGATGAAAACAAAGAGTCCAAACTTTGAATCTACGACTATAAAATGGGCATCATGATCAGACATTGAATCTGTAACCAAATGAGTTGTCAAAGAAGAGTCCCTTTCAAGACACCACCATAACTCCATCAATGAAATACATCCACCTTCAAGCTCCAATGAACAACTCCAAGCCTTAATCGGATCCTTCTCCCACATCATCAAATGAAGCCCAAAATCACAAAGGAAAATCATATGGGACGTAAAAGAAGGGAATTATAGATGAAAGGTCATCAGAGCTAAGTTACCACCTAACTACGGCTCATACTATCAAATCTAAATCTGCAACATTAGTTGACAGGGAGCTATGTCGTCTAAAGTGACGTTAGAGCAATTTTAAGGCCTATAAGCTCCAAATCAAAAGTCTAAGGCAATCACTAGCCTACACTTAGTCTAAGGCCAATAACAATCTTCCAGATACTTAGAAACAAGTATTAACAAAAACAACAAGGTAAGGATGATCATAGAAAGGGAGAAACAACATGCTAATAGTCCCAAAACCCCAAAAAATACAACCTAAAACATGATTTCTGAGCATCTAACATGAATCAACTCTAAACCAACAAAAATTCCAACGAATAAACATGAATACACATTTTAAAACTCAATCTACAGATAGAAAGTCATATGCTACCTCAAAGTAGACTGTGCACACTCCAAAATTACAATTCTGGAGCTATACCCTTCGTAACTGCCTCCAAACGATGCCACACCATAAAAATTAGAATCACAACACCAATAGGGAATTTTTCACACCAAAAGTAGAACAATTAGAGAAGGACCTAAAGTTGAGTCTAAATTGTAATGTCGGATCTGCACTTAGAATCCCAAAATAGACTCCATAAAAAGGTCAAATTGAGCTTACTAAAATTATTTCAAAAAATGGAATACAATTAAATCCAAGAAACAGCCCAAAAAAGACATGAAAGAAAATTACAATTATATCACCATTGAAGACCAAGGAAGCCCCCTTCAGGGAAAAAATTACCTTCACGTGATGCTTTCCACATTTACATAATCACCCTCACACATATATGCAAACAAACCGTACAGAATCCAACAAGAATTACTCAATTTGGAGGTGTACAGATCAGAAAATCACTATTTGAAGTTGGGAATAATGGTTGGTTCGTGTCTGATCTTTTAATTAAAAGGCTAGAGAATTACTCTCCATAATCATGGAATAGAGGTTTATGAATGTGGAGGTCAAACCCTCATGGCCTTCGTGAATGTGTACGGAGGTGGTTGATTGTACAAGGCAACCAATTAAGTCTTTGTGATCGCGGACTAGGTCTTGCTAATACGCAGACCAACATCTTTGGTCACCACGAATATGACCAACTACTCCCCAATATGAAGAGAAAAATGTAGCTGCACAAGCTAATGCATATCAGTTGGTTTAGCCCAACTTGAAGAACCCTGATGAGGTGCTCATAATTAAATTGCAACGATGTGTATGTACACGAGATATGCTACACCACAAAATCAGGGACTTCAAGCTAAATTGAAAGGTTAAAACTTCCAATTAAGGTAGTCTCTAGGAAAAGTGGGTCCAAAATCCCAACTCCGTTTAAGAAAATTCCACTATGGACTCGAGATAAGTTTAGAAGCCTCAGGATATGCACCAACTCCGTTTAAGAAAATTCCACTATGGACTCGAGATAAGTCTAGAAGCCTCAGGATATGCACCAAGGGTCCTTCCAGTTCAAACTCGATGTTTTAGAGCTGATGGAACCATTAGATGAAGTTTGGCCAAAGTCAAATGTTCATGTATCAAAAGATCCAAAATACGGAAACTTCCATAGCATTCAAACGAACATCCATGTGTCTCAACTGTCAGTCCCACCAAGTCATAAATAACTTGGACTCTCTATAGGAACGTTCTTAACAGCAAAAATAATTCAAAAACTCACAAAAGACGTAGAGGGTCATTACAAAAATATAACAAAATTTCATCTTAATAATCAAATTTGCTAGGCCTACAAGTTTTCAAGAAATCTAAGCTTTCCACAAACTTCTAGTCCAATGGAATTCTCATGGAATCTAAAATTCGTGTGGACAAGATAGATAAATATTTCATAGGTGAAATTGATTCAAGGTAAACTTATTCACTACTTTTTTCTGCACGCCATATTCTTTAAAAACCACCATACGTTTTTCTCTACAAGATATAATGATTTTCTTTGAAGTATATTATATTATCTAGGTAGAAACTGTTATTCCAAAGACTAACGATTGAGCCTAATCTAGAAATTTTCATGACACTAGTCCATGTCCATCACTCTCCATATTTTCTCCCACAAATAGACAAAAAAATCCATCACAACAAATATTGAAAGATAGAAATGATCAGTAAAATTAGACATCCTTATATGACTCCCACAATATTAAGATGGGACTTGTGGTATAACAAAATTCCCATCATCCATAATCAAAGAAATAATGGAAAACTTATTAAATTCGCTACTACCATTTCCTTCAACCGATCTAATTGTAATCTAGTTTATTGTACCATTTAATGAAACTCAATTTTGGTCAAACAAGTGATAACTAGAAGGAATAAAGTCGATCTTTTTCCCAACACTCATTCTTCAGATAGTATATTCAAACAATGTAATGACTATTCTTTGCATTAATCACAGTTATAGTGATTATATTATAAACATCACCAACATGATCATACACAAAACCGTATAGTGTTGATTCATAACATTTAACACATTTCAATGTACAATGATTAGGCTTTTTAACAATTTTATGTTTATGAATAGCTCGATTTCATATAAATAATTTGAAGCTTTACACCATACACAACAAGTTTTTACAAGAATTCACCAATTGATATAAAACATCTCAAGACATTAAAACGTTTTGTAGTTGTTGAGAAACAACTTGAGAATTCACACTCAAAGACAACACATTTATTGATTTTTTGTTGAATAGTAACATGTTATATTCCAAACAAGGAGATGCAGTTATTTTCGATTAAATTAACAAGATTAGTTAAAGATTAATAACAGTCTATGATGGGTCGATTTTCAACGTGATTAAATTAGTGTTATTTATGATGAAACATCATGATATATGCACAATCTTGAAGAGTTGAAGAGATTAAACAAGATATTTTGAGAGGCTGCAAGTGATTGCATCATCTCCAAAGTCATTATTATTTTTAGAGAGGACTCATTGGACTTGTATTTACTTCAAATATTATGTTTAGTTTTTCTACATATACATCTTTATAGTCTCATATGGCTTCTAATTTGTGCTTAACTGCCTCAATTTTTTACTTTTACGATTATGTATAGTTAGTCTCATATGGCTGTTAATTTGTGCTTATCTGCCTCAATTTTTTACTCTTAAAATTTAAAACTTTAAAATTAATAATTTGATACTGATAAGAACAATTTGGAATCCATATGATACTATATTTATATACACATAGAAAATGAAAACCTAAAATTCTATATATAAAAAAGTCCAATGAGTCCAACTCAAGAAAAAATTACCTTTTTTGGAGATGATGCAATCCCTTTCCATTTCACAAAACTTTCAGTTTAATCTCTTTAATGTGTCAAGATTATCCATAAATCATAGTGTTCAATCATCAATGACCCTAATTTCATCAAGTTGCAAATCGATGTATCATCATCTGATATTAATCTTCAACAAATCCTATTAATTTTGTTGAAAGTAACTTCATATTCTTGTTTGGAATATAACATATTAGCATTCAACATTGGTTCAATAAATTCATCATCATTGACTGTGAGTTCTCAAGTTGTTTCTCTCCAACTACAAAACTTTTTATTGTCTCACGATGTTTCATATCATGGTTGAGTTCTTGTAACATCTTGTTATGTAAAAATATTTATATGGAATCCATTAGTTAAAACATATATAATTGTTAAAAAACATGATCCTTATGTGTTGAAATGTGTTGAATGCTATGAATCAAACCTATATGGTTTTGTGTATGATTCTATTAGTGATGATTAGAAGATAATTGCTACATTTGTGATTAATGTAAATGATAGACATTATATTGTTGGAATATACTCTTTGAAGAATGAGCCTTAGAAAAATATAGGCATTATTACGCCTTGTTACCACTTGCTTTACCAAAATTCAGTTGCATTAGATGGTATGGTTAGCATGATTGAAACTAGATCTGCTAAATGAAATGGTGTTAGTGAATTTAATAAATTTGTCATTATTCTTTTGATCGTGGGCTAATGAGATAGTTGTTGTAACACATGTCCCATCACAATATTGTGGGAGTCATGTGAAGATGTTTAATTTTGCTAATCATCTCTATCTTTCTGTGTTTGTTGAGATGGATTTCTTGGTGTGTTCATTGGGGAAACATGGAGAATAGTGGAATGGACTAATATCAAGAAAAAATCTATACTAGGCTCAATTATTGACCTTTGGAGTCATGATTCCTACCTAGATGATATAATATACCTGAAGGAAAATGAGACTATCTTGTGGAGGAAAATGGATGGTGATTTTATAGAATATGACGTGCAGAAGAATTTTATGAATGATATTTTGCCTACTATATTTTATCCAACATTTGACAAGACATTTACCTTCCTTGAGAACACCATGGGTCTAGAAGTTGGTGGAATGTTTAGTTTCCTTGAAAATTTCGTGGAACAAGAAAATTTGATTATCAAACTGTGTTTTGTTGTATTTATTATAAATTTTTGTTTCATTATGATGAGACTCTTATCGTATGTGATGCTTATATTTTTATGAAGCCATCAATAGCTATGTTTTGTCAAAGTTATTATACATTTGACATTAGCTCTTTCAGATTCATAATGGTTTTGTTTTATTTTATCAAAATATGTTATGTTCTTAAAATGTTCTGATTTTTCATGTCAGATCTGTACTTTTATTCGTAAAATGTTACTTGAAAATGTTTTTAACACTATGCAAACCTAGATTTTGTTAACAATTTAGCTAAGTTTTATAATTTAATTTGAATGACATTTGAATGGTTAGGGACCATGAAAAATTGGAATAAATACCCTTAAGATTAATATTGATGGAAGGAGACAAAACATGAAGCTCTAAGGATCCATTATAATAAGTTAAGTTGTGGATTATCTTTTTTAAACCAAGGAAAATGGATGCCACTCATATATATGGAGGTACTTAGCACCACTTCTTTATTCGATTTATATGGAAGGTCTTTAACGTGAGGTTAATAGACATATTTCACAAATGGAATTACTAGATACGATGTGTTTATGCCTAAATTCTTAAGAGGTGGATGTGATGTACTATGTAGAAACTTGTGATGGAAGTTAGTGCTATATTCCCTTTATATCGTACTGTACAAAATCTTTGTCAGGATGATGAGGGCATGTTGAAAATGAACAAAAAGGAAAGATGGAAATTCTTCTTTGTTTCTAGTTGTGGAATCATAAATGCCACAAGGTCCTGCATATGTTTATTAATCTCTTTGTTCTAAGTATCATTTTCATATCCATGTTTTTTCAATCAAAAACTCTTCGTGAAATGTTACACAATGCAAAGAGTATGGTCTTATTTTTGCCATATTCATTTCTGTAAAACTTACCACATTTCAGATACTCTTATATATATACCTTGTGGTGAAACAATGGTATTAATCAATATCTCCCCTTCGTCCGAAAATCAACCTGACTTTATTTTCTAGGAGTTGTGGAAAAAAGATATGAAACCAAGTATTGTTAGGTCTTTACATGTATACCTAGAATCGTATACACGTGTGTAAACTCTTTAACCTAAATTAACTTAATTAGGAAGTCATTTTATTGGTAGTTGTTGATCATTTTAAACCTCAATTGCGTAGTATTCTAGTTGAATAGGTCTGAGCGGGAGTTATTGTTAGAAAAAAGAATTAGAAACATGATTATGACATTCCAATATCTCACTCTACAAAGATGGGAGCTACATGAGAAATCAAAACAAGGCTTAATTGTAATATTATGGTTGTTTCATCAACAATTTGAAGCCTTGTAGGTGAAATTGGACTCTCTTTTTGTGGTTTAAAAATCAATGGAATAATTAAACTACCATTGAAAATCCAAAGAATTATTGAAGAGATAAAGATCTAAGATTGTCCAATGAAATGTAACACTTAAACATTGGCATAGGATGGAAATAAAGTGGCAAATATATTAGCTAAAGATGCTACACTTATATTTTTCTGCCTTTTCTAAATAAGGGGGATCTTCAAAATATGGAAATGGGGTTCATTTAAAATGAACAATACTCAACTACCATTATTCGGAGGAAGAGTTGAAAAAAATACAAATCCTCTTTTTTGTTATCTCAGAAGATATTTGGAACAACACACTAAATACCATGTTGTTTTACCCATTAATCCAAAGCCCTATATAAAGGTTTTAAACCCCAAAATCACACAAATGATATCATTATCTCAAATCCCCCAAAGAAGAACAAGTTCATCCTCCCCACATATTTCTCTCTCTAGAAGTTGGAAGAAGAAAGCTATGGTGGGGTTTCAAGTTCAAATCTCCTAATCCTCCATTTATTTCAAAATTTTGGCATCATGATATGATAGTCATAATATCTAGAGTCCTTTCCTTTATAGAGTTCCTAAATTTCTCAATTTTGAAATTACAAATTCGCAATTGAAGTTTGGGTTTTTTTCTATGTTATGTGTTACTTTCAATATTGATATAATTGATTGTTTTATGAACTATTATACATGAATTGAAATAATTCCATATTTTTAAGATGAATCCCCATTAACCCATGCTTAACCCATATTTTCTAGATTTTCATGATTTAAAATGGTTTTGAACTATGAAAGGTGAATTAGGGAAATATGCATGTTGTTATGAAATTGATGAAATATGTTGCTTTGAGAGTAAAACATAAATGATGTTGTTGTTGTTGATTGTTGTTAATGGATTTCTCAGATAATTAATCCATACATGAATGTGAAAAGTTGTCTCACATAAAGGATTCCATGTTTGAATGGTCTTCTCACCTAAAATAAGTCAATGTTAAGGAGGTATTCTAATGATGAGGTATGAGGCGATTACCCATGTCTTCTAATGTTAAGACAAAAGGCGATTACCTATGTCCCCATAGTTATAGCAAAGATGCTATTACCGATGTTACCTAAAGAAAAGAATAATATGATTGATCACTATTCGATGAAAATTAAACTTAGTACCAAGTGGACAAGTGGTGTTTACTCGTGTCCCATAATCTATGTGCCAACATAGGTTGTCTAGATAGACATTAGCTAGTGGATCCACGTAAGCTAGAAGTTCATTGTTCTTACCTTGGCAAGTGAGAACACCTCTTTTCGGTGAGGGCTAAACACCGAATTCCATGTTATAGCTCACATGGTCTCTCTGTCGGCTAAGTCTAATTTCTCACAACAAGTGTAATGCTGAACTAAGGTTACTTCAAGAAGTATCTTCATAAGTATTTCAAAGATGAGTTTTACGTGAAGTTTTCTAAGATTATGTTATGGTTTTTAACTTGGTCTTTGCATGACATTAAATGTTCTTTTTAGGATGATTTCATACTTATATGCATTGCTATCATACTTGGTACATTTATGTACTAACGCATACTCTTGCCTACATTGTTTCCCAAATGTAGGGTCTGACACTCCAGTTTCTCATCTCTATGGCTAGAAGTCACTTCAGCTTTACTTAGTAGTGGTGAGTCCTCATGTTCCGAGGACCAAACCTTTTATCACTTTCAATCTTTACTTTTTCAGATATTGTATATGATGCCAGGGTTACGTCTCAGTCACTCTTGATGTAATTGATGGCTATTGAGAATACACGTAGATTTCCTCTTTATTTTTACAAACTCTTTATAATATGAATTGTGATTTTAAAATATCTTTATTTTCTATTATCTTGTATAATGTATGGTAAGAGCTTGTGTAGGACCTCTCGGGGTACTATACACCTAATCTCAATAGCCATCAATTACATCAAGAGTGACTGGGATGTAACCCTGGCATCAAATAAAATATTTGGAAAAAGTAATGACTCAAAGTGATAAAAGGTTCGGTCCTCAGAACATGAGGAATTACCAATACTAAGTAGAGTTGAAGTGACTTCTAGCCATGGGGATGAGAAACTGGAGCGTCAGACCCTATATTTGGGAAATAATGTAGGTAAGAGTATGTGTTAGTACAAAAATGTACCATGCATGATAGCAGTGCATAAAAGTATGAAATCATGCTCAAAAGGACCTTTCATGTCACGCAAATACCAAGTTAAACACCATAAGAGAAGATTGAAAAACATCATAATAAGCATGGTCAAGTTCACGTAAAACTCATATTTAAAACACTAGTGAAGATACTTCTTGACGTAACCTTAGTTCATCATTATACTTGTTCTGGGAAATTAGCCTTAACCGACATATAGTGACCATGTGAGCAATAGCATGGAATCTGATGCTTACCCCATACCGAAAAGAGGTGTTCTCACTTGCCTATGTAAGAACCATGAACTTCTAGCTTACGTGGATCCACTAGATAATGCCTATTTAGGAAACCTATAGTGGCACATAGTTTATGGGACACTGGTAATCACCATTTGTCCACTCGGTACTAAGCTTAATTCCCACGGAATAGTCATTAATCATATTCATCTTATTTTTAAGGGACATGGCTAATCGCCTCTTTTCTATTACTATGGGGACATGGGTGATTGCCTCTTGTCTATTACTATGGGGACATGGGTAATTGCCTCTTGTCTTAGCATTACCGGACATGGGTAATCACCTCTTGCCTCATCATTAAAATAACTCCTTATCTTTCATTTATTTTAGGTGAGAATACCTTTTAACCTTAGAATCCTTTATGTGAGAAAACCTTTCACATTCATGTATTGAGTAATTATGTGAGAAATCCTTTAATAACAATCAACAACAACATCGTTTATGCTTTACTCTCAAAGCAACATGTTTCATCAGTTTCATCAGAACATGGATATGTCTACAATTCACCTTTCATAGATCAAAACCCACTTTAAATCATGTAAATCTAGAAAACATGGGTTGATCATGGGTTCATGGGGAATTCATCTTAAAACTTGGAAATTCAGTGTTTTCAAAAATGTTTTTGGGGCGAGTCTCGGCGAAGGGGCATACCAAAAATTCTCCGAGGAGTAAATTAAAGATCTAGATCCATAATGCGTAATTTTTAAAATTTGAGGCGTAAGACTTGACAATAAAAACATAAGTCTTAGTCGTAAAAACACAGGCCCGAACATTTTTTATTTATTATTTTAACCTTTTTTTTCTTTAAATCATATATTTTATTATTGATGTATTGATATTTCTTAAATAGTAATTATAATATTTTTTTCTTCATTATTGATTATTGATACTTATCTCATATAAAAATGAAAATATAATTTCTATATATTATAGATTATTTATAAAAGATTATTTGTAAAATCATTGAAAGGTTTACTTTTGCTTATTTTATTAGTAATAAAACTATAAAATTGAGTATACATGAGACTACGCCCCTAGATCCATGGGACTTACCCCCCGTGTCCTGGGGCTTACACCTCGCTCTGTACTGTCTAAAATGCATTGCCTCACGCCCCCGCCTTTTAAAACACTGCATGTAATATTCTTAATTCATGCATAATACTTCATAAAACAATATATCAATATCGAAAGGAACTGATAACATAAAAGAAAACCCTAACTTCAATAGGCAGTTTATAACTTCAAAATTGGGGAATTTAGGAACTCTATGGAGGAAAGCGCTTCATAGATGAAGACTATCATACTTTGGTGAGAAAAGCTTGAAATCAATGGGGATTAGGTTATTTGTTTTTGAAACCCTAGATTTCTTCTTCCAACTTCTAGAGAGAAAATAATTTAATTTGTGTGATTCCCTCCTGGGAACATTTGTTCTCTAATGAGATTCTAATAATCATAAGGAAGGTAGGAACTCAAACCTATCAGCCCAATCATGCATGAAATCACATAAATGCACATATTCGAGCAGAACATATCAACTACAAGCTAAAGCATGTTTAAAAAATCATTTCATGGAGTCTATATGCTACTCATACTCAAATGCACATAAACATAGAGAAATTAATCAACTAACTCATTTTCTAAAAATTGAAGCTTTTCATGAACATGCATATATGAGGAAATCATTGGAATATTGAAGACACATGACACCAAAGGAGTAAAGGATGAGGAACTAAATACCTCAAGCTAGAGTAGGAATGGCGGGAAAGAGATGAGAATAGCGGGAAAGAGATGAAAATAGCGGGATATAATATCGACCTCTGCCTCCCAAGTAGCACCCTCAACTGACTAACTCCTCAAAAGACCCTTTACCGAAGCAATCTCTTTGTTTCTCAATTTTCAAACATGCCGGTCTAATATCTTAACTGGAACTTCATCATAAAAATGATTCTCCTTGACTCCCAAACCTTCTAAGGGAACTATGGACGTCGGATCTCCAACACATTTCTTCAACAAAGAGAGATGGACAACTGGATGCACCGATGCCAAGCCACTAGGCAAATCAAGTTCATAAGAGACCTTACAGTTGACGATAAATTATTAAAATAAAAGAGTAATAATAAAAAGAACTTTAGTATGATAAAAATATGAAAATATATATACTTGCAACTATGGATGAAAAGAAATATAAGAAGAAACATATAGGTAGAGAGTTAAGAAAAATAAGAAGAAAATTAAACAAATTATATCCAGAATATAAACAACTCAATATCACAAAAACTGATAACGACAAATTAGATCAATTAATAGATAATATATCTAAAATAGAATATAACTATATTCAATATTTAAAGATACAATGAATAACAAGAATAGTGAATATAGACAAAAACTTACTGATATAATTATAGCAAAAAGACAAGAATTGAGACATAGACAAAATAGACTTAACAGTAATATATTTGCAGGAATTTGTAAAATTTTTATAGTAGCACAAAGAAAAACTATTTTATATCTACAAATACAAATAGAAAACTTAGAATATAAACAACACAATTT
>NW_026019627.1:0-2500 GCF_900185275.1 Solanum verrucosum
TCGCCAAAACTGGATAAAGCTATTATTCTAATCTAGACTATAAAAAAATATGCATCATTCGCATACCGGTGGCAGCTTCGAATAGGTCATATCAATTAATTAGAAATTAATTCTAGGGAAGAGAGACCCATACAAATTAATCATGTGCCAAGAACCAGATTTGAACTGGTGACACGAGGATTTTCAGTCCTCTGCTCTACCAACTGAGCTATCCCGGCTATTCCCAATCTCGATTGGAACCGCTAACATGAGGATTTACAGTCCTTTCCGTAGTATCCTCATTTTATCATATAACTGGGGTCTATGTCAATTAAAAGGACAAAAGTCGATTAAAAAATTTTATCAAAGCCGGGGAATTTCTTCGATCTTCAAAAAGATGACTTTGTAAGTTTCAGTATGAGTAATGATATTGTATTGATCGGGAATCATTCAACTAGGGATTCCTTGCTCAAAGATGTTCATTTCTATGTGTATCATAGATATCAAATTGTGATAAGAGAAAGCCAGTTACGCTTAGAAAAAAAATCCATTTCTAAAAGAATAGAGTGAATGAGAAAGATAAGGAATTTGGAACCGCTAAGGAAAGGGGGTCGGATAAATAGTTGGGGAGTTAAATAGTCTTTTTGGGGATAGAGGGACTTGAACCCTCACGATTTTTAAAGTCGACGGATTTTCCTTTTACTATAAATTTCATTGTTGCCGGTATTGACATGTAGAACGGGACTCTATCTTTATTCTCGTCCGATTAATCAGTTCTTCAAAAGATCTATCAGACTATGGAGTGAATGATTTGATCAATGAATATTCGATTCTTTCTTCAATGTAGAATGGATTCACACCAATTCTTCGATTTTTTATAGAAAAACTACGGATTCGGGTCGTCATTAATCATTTGATATAGTATTCAATACGTATGTATATACGTTTATCCTTCACTTCATTCTTTTTCTTTCTGAAGTTTCGATGTAAAGAGTCCTCTACCAACGCATTTAACTCCATTTGTTAGAATAGCTTCCATTGAGTCTCTGCACCTATCCTTTTTTTCTGAACCTTTGTTTGTTTTCAGAAAACAGGATTTGGCTCAGGATTGCCCATTTTTGTTAATTCCAGGGTTTCTCTGAATTTGAAAGTGATCACTTAGTAAGTTTCCATACCAAGGCTCAATCCAATTAAGTCCGTAGCGTCTACCAATTTCGCCATATCCCCCTTTCTTTTTGTTTTGAGATTAGGATCTCGTTGTGATTTCATTCCTTTTTATTTTTCTTTCATTTATACTGGAAGCATTGAATTCATTAGATACCGATTCCTATCTCGAAAACGCGTTTTCTCCTCTTTGATTTTCTTAACTATCTTCTATAGGAGACCCTTTTTTTGTCCAATCAAAAATGATTTTATCATTTCGGAATCCGCAATTCAATATAGATGGATATATACCCGATCTATATGTCTCGCTTCCTGTCATTTTGCCATTCAATTTGGAATACTTGAACGATCGATTCTTGTTTTTTATCTTCACTTTCCCCTGAAAGCGGAGGAATGTCTCATTAGTTATAACTAACCATTCCATTAAACAATTAGAATTTGAAATAAATATAGAATGAGAGATATATATAATATAGAACTGTAATAAAAAGTATTTCAAATGCCAAAAAAAGAAATGAAAAAGAATATTTACCATTCAATTCAAATTGAAAATCAAAGAATATTAACAATATTTACAATCACTATTAAATAATATTAGTATTAGAATTGTGATAAATCGAAATTCTAGATCGCTATATTAATCCTTATGCTCTAGAATATTCAATAGAATATTGACTAGTTAATAACTAAGATTCCAATTCCAGTAGTTTAGTCAATTACTATGCATATAAGATTTCTGTGATGTGGGCCCGCTTAGCTCAGAGGTTAGAGCATCGCATTTGTAATGCGATGGTCATCGGTTCGATTCCGATAGCCGGCTTTTCCCTATTTTTTTTTTCATTTTTTAGATGATTGATAATGTTCCTTTGAAATCAAAGAATATTGAAATTGCGCCTTCCTCCTTTTCCAAAAGCTATCAATTTATTATAGGAACTTCCAATTATGTCAGCAAAGAATTATATATATATAATAGAAGGGGTTCCGTATATTTATCTAATTCATCCCATTCTTCTTTTCTTTATAGTATTTATAGTACAAGTACACTATTTCAGTAAACTTCGCTTCATTTAGTTCAGTTTAGTTTTAGTTTAGGTTTATTCTGTAAAATAAAATTCAATAAAAAATAAATAGAAATAAGAATTCATTCGAAATACTAAATAAGAATAAGGAGTCTTTATGTCGCGTTACCGAGGACCTCGTTTCAAAAAAATACGACGCCTGGGGGCTTTACCAGGACTAACTAATAAAAAGCCTAGGACCGGAAGTGATCTTAGAAACCAATCGCGTTCCGGTAAAAAATCTCAATATCGTATTCGTCTAGAAGAAAAACAAAAATTGCGTTTTCATTATGGTCTTA
>NW_026019630.1:0-77093 GCF_900185275.1 Solanum verrucosum
TCTTGTGATCGGTGAAATTATCTACACGGACCCCATAAAAGTAATGTCTCCATATTTTTAGAGCAAATACTACCGGCGCTAATTCAAGATCATGGGTCGGGTAATTCTTCTCATGTACCTTGAGTTGCCTTGAAGCATAAGCAATCACCTTGCCATGTTGCATAAAGACACATCCCACAAACCCACTCTAGAGGCGTTGCAATATACAACAAAGCCATCGGTACCCTCTGGTAAGGTCAACACCGGAGCGGAAGTAAGCCTATCTTTCAATTCTTGGAAGCTTTTCTCATAATCTTCCGACCACACAAACTTAGCTTCCTTTTGAGTCAAGGCCGTCAAAGGGGAAGCAATAAAGGAAAACCCCTCAACAAACCTCCTATAGTAGTCGTCCAAACCCAAAAAGCTTTTAATATCTGTCGGTTATAGAGGTCTAGGCCAACTATTGACCGCATCCGTATTATTTGGATCTACCTCTATACCCTTTCTTGACACAATGTGACCTAGGAATGCTACGGACCTTAGCCAAAATTCACATTTGCTAAACTTTGCGAACAGTTTATGATCCTTGAGGACTTGCAACACAATTCTCAAATGGTCCATATGGTCATTATCACTCCTAGAATAGATCAAAATATCGTTGATAAACACGATGACAAACATGTCAAGATATTGCTAGAAAACCCTATTCATTAAGTCCATGAAGGCCGCCGAAGCGTTAGTTAAGCCAAATGACATCACAAGGAATTCATAGTCCCCATACCTAGTTCAGAAAGCCGTCTTGGGTATATCATCCCCTCTCACCCTTAGTTGGTGATAACCCGAACGAAGGTCAATTTTGGAGAAATAGCTAGCCCCTTGGAGTTGATCAAACAAGGCATCGATTCTCGGAAGGGGATAGTTATTATTTGTGGTCACTTTGTTCAATTGGCGATAGTTAATGTACATTCTAAGAGACCCATCTTTATTTCTAACAAACAATACCGAGGCACCCCAAGGAGAGATACTCGGTTGGATAAAACCCTTGTCTAACAAATCCCTTAGTTGCTCTTTCAACTCTTTAAACTCGGGCGGAGCCATTCTATATGGAGGAATGGAGATAGGTTGCGTATCCAGTAAAAGATCAATGCTTAAATCTATTTACCGTTCGGGAGGAATACCGGGTAAATCATCGGGGAACACTTCCGAAAACTCATTCACTACCAGTACCAACTCTAGAGAAGGGGTTTCAGACTCCACATCCCTAACCCTAACTAGATGGTAAATGCACAATTTGGAGATCATTTTCCTAGCTTTGAGACAAGAAACAAATTGACCTCTAGGGATAGAATTCCCCTCTTTCCACTCTAAAATTGGTTCATTTGGAAATTGGAATTTGACCACCCGAGTCCTACAATCTATAGAGACATAGCATGCATGCAACCAATCCATACCCAAAATCACATCAAAATCTAACATGTCTAACTCCACTAAATCCACCAACATGACTTTATGAGACAAAGAAATGGGGAAACTTCTATACACTTTCTTAGCCACCATGGAATCACCAATCGATGTAGAAACGGAAAAAGGCTCTAATAATACTTCGGGGAGTATTTCAAACTTCATGGCCACAGAAGGTGTCACAAAGGACAAAGTGTCACCGGGATCTAACAAAGTATATACATCAATAGAAAAGACTTGTAACATACTGGTCACCACATCCCGGGAGCTCTCTTGGTCTTCTTGGGATCGAAGAGCATAAAAATGGTTTTGCTTTTGAGCATTGGAGTTTGAACCGCTTGGAGGAGTTTGCTTGTATTCTTTCCCTTTTGCCGAAAGTGTTAGATAATTTCTCAATTGATGACCACTCTTACCGCAACCATAACAAACACCCAACCCAGCTAGACATTTACCGTCATGTTTCTTTCCACATTTTGCACAAGTAGGCCTTGCCGTAGTAGTTCCCTTATCATGACCTTCTTGAGGTTTAAGGTTATACACCCTATCCTTGTTGAACTTTGGATAACTAGAGGAGTCTTGATTGGAGAACCTTTATTTGAACCTTTGTCTCCTTTGTCCCTCGGACCTAGCATTAGAGAAATTTCCATCTCCGGTCTAGCTCTTTTCCCCTCCCTATTCATTGCTTGAGTTTTTGCTCCTCAATTTGTTAAGCATAGACCATAAGACTTGAAATATTCATACTTGGAATAAGCATTGCCGAACGACATTCATCGACTACCAAGTCGGACACTCCCATCACAAATTTATTCATTCTAGCCTTCGAGTCCGCCACCATGGTTGGAGCATACTTGGTTAGTTGGGTGAACTTTAGAGCATACTCTTTCACACTCATACCCCCTTGTCAAAGATTTATGAACTCTTGCATTTTTCGTTCCCTCAACTCTAGGGGAAATAATCTATCAAGAAACTCCGATTTAAACTAATCCCATCCTATCGGGCTCGCTCCTACGGGTCTCTCACCTTTCCATTGTTCATACCAAACTTGAGCCACATCTTTTAGTTGGTAGGTAGGCAGCTAATTCCACCTTCTTCTCTGAAGACATCCATATAGCATCAAGTACCTTGCAAACTTCATCGCTAAACCTTTGGGGATCCTCTTCCACTTTGGAACCAACAAACTCGAGAGGGTTCATCCTAGCAAAATCCCTCAATCTAGAAGTTGTGTAATTCATATTAGGGTTCACATGAGTCCCAACATCTCTGTTAGCTTGGGCCGTCATGGCTTGGGATTGAGTTGTCACAACTTGAGCTTGAGCCGTCATGACTTGGGTCAACATTAGAAAAGCCGACCTAAACTCCACATCTATCCTGGCCAGAGGATCAATCGAAGCTTGGTTGACTTGAGGAGCTTGATTACCTTGAGGAGGAGCTCCTTGATTCACATTTTCCTTTTCCACCCTTTTTGCATTTGCCCTTCGTGTATTCATTTCCTGAAGACACAAGAGAAAGGTTAGGAAAAGGACTTTAAAGAGTTAAAACTCTAAGGTACGATTAAAGAGTAATGAAAGAAGTAAAATTCCCTAAACATGTTACAACCTCTCATTCATAAATGTGGCGCGCTTCACACTCATAAACAAGACTCTACTAGACGTGGCTTATGAGACATCATCCTAGAATCGTTCTAAACCTTGTGCTCTGATTACCAAGTTTGTCACAACCCAGGGGTACCCCCTAGATGTAACACGGCGTACTCGACCCCAAAGGGGTCTTATACAAGCCCTTAGCATATCATAATCATAAGTAATAGAAATGATGCAGAATTTAAAATTTTCTTTACAATTGAAGTCTTTCATAAAAGCAAATGGAAGTCTAGACATTGTCTCAATAAACCATCTAATACAATCGGAGTATAAATAAGGGTCACAACCCTTTACAACATAGTCTCAAAAGAGAATGTAACAAAAAAACTAGAAATGAACAACTTCTGTCCTTGAACCATAAGGACTCGCCAAAAGCGTGGAGAGAATCAATCCAAGCTTTGAACAATAGGAATAGCACACCTCAACAACCGGGCCCTCAACTTATAGAAAAATGTAGAAAATATGGGTTAGTACAACAATGCACTAAGTATGATAGCCATGCATAAAAACCTTTAAAACATGCTAATAGGGACATTTTATTGAATGCATACAATTTGTACGTAAAAACCTCATTTAGAAGATAAATTAAAGAGTACAAGTCATAACATGTTCTTTACATAAATACTTACATCATAGGAGAGTCACACCACAACTACTCTCAAAGTCTTGTGCAATGTATGCATGAAGTCCCATACCCCCCCCCCCCAACCCACACACAAGGTAGAACCTCTTGAGGAGCCATAGTTCTTATTTCATATTCTTGTCATGGTGGGAATATAGCTTTAACCGACATAGACCATGTGAGCTACATGGAATCCGGTGTCATGTCCCACACCAAAAATAGATGTCCTACTTGCCTAAGGTAGAACTAAATGTATTAACTTTTAGGTGGATGCACTAGCTAAAGACCTATGTGGGCACATAGTTATGGGATAAGGAGATTGTTACTAGAAACCCGCCCTTTCTAGCGGGTGAGCTTCCATCTCAAGAGATACTTCCTAGAAACCCGCCCTTTCTAGCGGGGGAGCTTCGATCTCATATTCAATATCCACTCGGTGCTAAGCATTACTTCCCACAATTTCATGTTTAGTCTTGAATTGAATTTACATGCATGAAGGAGTGTCTTACCCTCCATCTAATACAACTCATAAAATAGCTCATAGATTCAATAGGTGAGAATGACCTTTCAACCTTAGAATCATTGTTATATGAGTAAACCTTTCACATCATATTCATAGTGTTTTCATGAAAATAGCCTTTCAATCAACACAAGATAATTATAGTCATAGATAGTTCATGCATAATCAGGTGTAAGGGTATATGGTAGAATGACCTTTCAATCAATACCACAATTACACCATAGTCATAGGATCTTTATCCTCAAAGGGAATCTTGAAGGACAAGCATAATTCTCATAATCATGTACAATTCTCATAATTTTCCCTTCAAGGACCATGAATCACATTTGTTGACACCCAATTTTGACCGATCTTTGACCCTTTCGAAAGTGCTATTCGATTACATACATATTTTTAAAACAAAATTTGAGTTTAAATTCTAATCGATTTTATCTAAAGATTATATATTTTAGTATGCATTATTTAAAAATTTATTGTATTTAGTATTATTTATTATATTTATTAATAGTTAAACTCAAAATAATTACTTTTGGTTAAATATTTTAAAATATTAGATGTGTTTAACTATGTGAAAATATTTTAATATGTAGTATTTTATTAATCAGATAGCATTTCCTTTTTCTTCCCTTAAATCATTTAAATCTTAGGCTCATTTATCCAATTTTATTTCAAATCTATCCCCTTTTCTTATTCAATTTCATTTCAATCATAGCCTCCTAATCTGTTTAAAATGTAGCCTCTTTAAAACCCAATTTCAGATCTTAAAAAAAATCGTAACTGTCCATTTAAACCAGATCAGTCCAAGATTTAATCATATGCATCCATCCGATTCTAATCAAGGGTCCAGATTTACCAATCTATTATTTCCTATTTTGTTCTAAAGGCCCAAACCCTAACATTCATTCATCTTTCTTCCTCTCCAAAAAAAGGGGCAGCCACAACCCTCCTCTCTTCTCTTCTCCATCGACGCCGGTGAGATAGAGAGACACCATCACCCTTTCCAACGAAACCTCCGTTCCTCCTCTCTTCTCCTCGCTGCCTTCTTCTTCCCCTCTTCTCCTTTGCTTGTGTTCCTCATCTGCCAACGACCAACAGCTAGGCGAGAGTAACCAGCAGCTGGCGCAACAACCAGTATCAGTGAGGAGGATGAAGCGAAGCTCCAATGCCAGCAAGCAACGAGCTAGCGCATGCAGCATCTCCTAAAGACGACCTCTGATCAGCGAGCATCCACCAACGATTCTGCGGTGAAGCAGCAACCAGCTACCGGCGAAGCAACAATTCCAGTAGGACAACAACCAGGTTAGCACCGCAGTAGCACGAGCCAGCGAGAGCAGCGACAACAACAACCAGCGCGAGAGCCAGCTCTGACTCCGGCGAGCTACTGGCGAAACAATAACGCACCAACAACGATGATAACAACGAACCAGTGAGACCCTCACATCTCCATTCCTCTCATCTCCGGTGAATTCACAGAGCATTTGGATAAGGACAAATATTTCCCAGGTATGAACCTTTGTTTTAAAGTCTTAAATCTTCATGAATATGGGCTGCTTGTTATTGAAATTTCATGATAAAATTAATATGTGTTACTTTTAGTTTATAATTAATTTCACAATCATCTAGCATGCTATGGTGTTGTTTGTGTTAAAATTGTCGCGTCTTACTTCATGTTGGTGTTCATCTTGAGGTTTGGAATAATTGGTGAATTCTTGACAGTTTGTATAAGTGATTGTTTCCTTGTAAAATCATGTTTCAGGCTTGATCAAAGAACTAATATGCTATTCTTCAATTTGCTCCTAATATTCCCTTTACCTTGTATGAATTGAGTTGTAAAGTCTTGCCTAATTAATATTTTCAATTGATCTAACGAAAAAAAAATAAAAAAACAAAGTTGTCATTCCTTGATCACCTGTTTAATCTTGTCAACCTTGTTTAAATGCTAATTAATTGCCATTTCGCATGTCACCTTTAGTTGGTAGCAATAGTAAATAAAATCAATCTCATATCATTAATTAGTTTTAAATGCCCGTTTCTACAAATCTAGAATTCATGCCTATAAGGTTAATAACAATTTGGTAGAAACCATGTCGGTAATTTTGTTGATATTGATGTATGTTCATTCTTAGAAATCATGATCATAAGGGTTATTTTTAATTTGCATATTCTCTAGGGTTTAGAAAATAATGCTTATAGGTTTCTGAATATTATTATATAGAAAGTATGTTTATAGGTTTGACAATAATTTCAGCATGTTCACTTAGATATTATGTCTATAGGCCTTAACTAATAACATCAATAAAAGCAACTTGTTAAAATCATACTTTCAGCATGTTAAATAACTGAAATGAACCTGCTAGGAATATTTTCTGCTCACCTTTGATATTTCCGCATTTGTAACATATTCTCTACCACTTAAAATAATCCAACTAATTCTTTTCAGCATGTTGTAACAGAATAAAATAAATTATGCATAACCCGATCTGCTCCAACATGCCACTGTTTTAAATAATTTGTCCTGATTAAAGTTGTCTAAAATATTATCTTTCCTGTATTGCAAATTTTATCTGTCTTCCTTTAAAACTAAATTAATAATTATTCCGCTTTGTACTAATATTTTCTGCCCCTTTTAAAATCAATCGAAATCTAAAATCACTTAATGTAATAATTTGCTGCCACCGCTAAAATCAATTAAACAACTATCTGCATGCAACTTTAATATCTGCTGCCCTGACTAAGTTCTGCCCCCCAAAATAAGTAATTTTCTGCATTGAAATAAGTTCTGTTTGGCTACTTAAATAAATTGATGTCTATCTCAGCATGTTAATTAGCAATAACCTGATTTGCTTCTGCAACTAATAGACTGTTTTATGCTATGTATTGTTTTCCTGCCCATCCTTAAAATTAAGTAAATTCTGCAACCTGTCGTAACTTCATGCCCTATTAATATTGACTAGTTACAATTATAATATATGTTTGTTGCCACATATTTAGCATGTGGCCTTTTCACTCTAGCTGTGTTTGCCAACATATTTAATTAAAATCTAGAGGCAAATATGAGATTTACGTGCTAAATGCCCATCCTATTTATTTGACTTGGTGTCTAGGGGACCTATTTAGTACCATATATTTTATTTTGGTCTAAATCCATCCTAATAGTAGTCCAATGCCTTTTGGACCTTAAGCGGGGATGCTAGGCACCTTTTAGAGACGAAATGCGTGCGGAAGGTGGGATAGGGGTAGTTTAGGCCCTACGGAGATGATGACATTGTCTTGAGCCGTAAATGACAAACATTCGTTTTGTCTCTCCCTATATAGAAGCCGAGCGCTAATCCGTAAAGTTGTCAGAGTCTCCCTTCCCTTCTCCCTTTTATACATTTATAATAATTATAATTTTTCGGGGTAGTTTAATAAAAATAAATTTTGATTATCCTACTTGATTGTGCAATTTCTGTCTTCTCGCTTATTGTCTTTATTTTCTTTATGTTTAATATATATATTTAATATTATGTTATCACTTAGTCTTGCATGCTTAATTAAATAACAAATAACTTAAGTGATCTTAATTGTTCAATATTATGTTAGCACCTAGTTTTGCATGCTTAATTAATTAAATAAATAAAGAAAGTGATCTTGATTGTTTAATGTTAGTAACCACTTAGCAAGCATGTTTCAAAAAACCAAATAATAAAATGACCTTAATTGCTACTTGTAACCCCCACATATATTGCATGAGATACGACTGAGACCCCTATTTGTGGACCTCGAGGGTTGCTTAACACCTTCCTCTCGAGGTAACTTGAACCCTTACCCGATCTCTGATTCGTTGACCTTAGCTAGAATTCTTTAGGTTAGATAGGTTCCCTAACGCACCTTAATTTGTTTGGTAGCGACTCTTCAATCACCCAAAGCTCAAAAGAGTTGTTAGCTCGTGCACCAAAAAACCAGTTTTGCAGAAAAAACGAGACATGACAGAATGACGACTCTGCTGTGGATATTAGGTTCTAACCATTATGTGTTTCATGCTTTATGTGGGGTTTACTTTATTAGGTTATTTCATTGTTTATTTGGGATTTACCATGCTAAGTTGTTATTTGATTTCCATTTTTACTCGCTTTCCTTATATAGTGTTTATTTTATGTTTAGTCCCTTTCCCCCTTCCTTATTTGTTTATTTTCATGTTTCACCCTTTTCCTTTTCCCTTATTTGAGTATTTCTATGTTTAGTCCCTATTCCCTTTCCTTATTTGCTTAATTTATCTATGTATTTTCATTCTTACTTATGTATTTATTTATTTACTGCTTTCTATAACTTATATGTTACTACTTTCCATCTACATGCTAAATGTTTTCTGCTTTGATAAACTGACATTCCACTCATACTTTCCCCAATTGGGACCCTCTTTTTTTTTTTGAATTTTTTTTATCGTGATGTTGTGCGTTTGTACCTCTCACAAATACTCCAATTCTCTTCAAATACCCATTATATAGAGTCGACAGATGTGTGGATGGAACATATAGTATTACTACCGGGAAACCACGAGTCTTATCGCATAGAACTCTTTCAAGTCCGTGTCAAGCCAACTCTTAGAAATTTTACTTAGGTCATACATGATGCATAAACCCTAGGTAGTTTGACCCTTGGTGTCAATCCACTAATTAGTAGCCACCCTATCGTCTAAAGGGCCCCAATACCCTTTAGACAAATTGCATATTTATGTGTCAATATGATCACATTAATTGAATTAAGCCAAACTTTACCAAAATGGAGTTTAGAATTTGTCCGTGGTTTTGTTTGCAGAGTCATGACATTCCCAAACCCGCAAATGGTCGTAGAGGTAAACTACAAGCTAAGGAACTGGTGGATGGATATTAAGAGAGACAACGAAAGAGAGATTCGTTAGTTGTTGGGCGGACTTACCTACCTCATCTTTGTCATACCAAACCCTCTCCTGATTAGAGCCTTCCTAGAATTTTGGGAACCTGTGAGGATGGTCTTCAAGTTCGTGGATTTTGACTTGGCGCCAACAATTGAGGAGATAAGTGGTTTCATCGACCTGCCATACCATGAGTGTGAAATGATGGTACCATATTAGCCATCATCGAGGGAGTTTCTAAAAAGTCTGGGAATGAAGTCAAATCCAACCTTGCGTTCTTTAGACCTTGGGTGGATTCATTTCGACCTTCTATATTCACGCTTTGACCGAGAGGATAGTTATTATTACTCTTTTAGTGATGAGTTTGAGTGCTCCGTCAAGAAATGGGAAACATATTGTCTAAATGCCTTTGCCATCGCCCTATTAGTATCCCTGGTTTTTCCTAAAATAAAGGGGAGGATCGACACACGTTTGGGTTATATGGTTCAAGATTTAGCTCAAAGAGAGGGAGAACCTAGGAAAACTATAGTGCCCATGATCCTGGCGGAAATAATGAGGAGTCTGTTAGCATGCGTCAATTTTTTTTTCTCGAGATGCAACCTTTTGCTGCAATTATGGGCTATTGAACACTTCTACCTACGGTCTGACGCGGTAGACATTTTTCTTGGTTATGGCAACAAGCTTGATAATCATCCAAGAAGAATGGTAGCTTTCACTGCCCCTTTAGGATTCGTAGACTGGAAGATATTTTTCATAGAGCTTGATAGCTGCCGCATGCAATGGAAGCTCCATTGGTTGTCCACCCCTCATGCAATAGTAAGAGGCGATGACCGATACTTCATTGAGCTTATTGGCTTAAAGGGCGTTTAACCATACGTTTCTCTTTGAGTACTCCACCAATTTGGGCGAACTCAAGTAATACCACCCTGGTCTGACATGGAGCAATTTAAGTATGAATTTGGATTAGATAATCCGCAAGTCCACAACATACTTTGAAGATGGGAGTGGGTGTTGACCATTCCTATGGGTGCACGATAGGCCTTATGCACACGTGAGTATTACATATGGATCCTAAAAGAAGTTAAAGATAGATAATTGAGTGGGGAAGGATACTATGGGCTCACTGATGAAAGGGAAAACATATGGGCACGCAACGTGTTAAAGATCGAGCATGAAGTCACTCCCCACACAAGAAGTCAGTTGGCGCTAAGCTCTTGGAACCAATATCTTCAAGATTTCAGAATTTAGGATGACTTTCCCATGTTTCCCCCTTTCCCTTAGTTTATTTAAGGTTTCATTTTCCAATTATGATGTATTGTTCGAATTTTATAATAAATAAAGTTTGTTTATTTCCTCTAATCTAAACTCCAATTTGGCAAATAAGGCTTGAATCAATTATTGTGCATCACTTATGTGTTGTCTTAGGCCTACCTCTGGCTCAACGAGGCTCCTTGCATTTAGGGCGTTTATCTTAAAACAATATGTTTGTTATCCCAATTTATGCAATGCTCTAACTTGAGTTTCTTTTGCTTTTACTTTTGTTTTTACCCTTACCCAATGGTTGATCGGTAGACCATGGTTTACCACACGATCAAAGGGCCCTCTTCCTTCTCTTCCAACTGAGAATCGCAAAGGAAAGAGGAAAGTGACTAATGAGAAGGTTATGGGTAAGACTATTGAAAAGAACCATCCTTCTGACGATTTGGTGTCAAGCCTGGAATAGAAAATAAATAAGTTAGAAGAAGAGGTGTCGTGTATGCGTGAATGGGCTAAACTGTTAATCTCTGTCAATCTCGCCTTGGAGACAAACATGGATAAGTCGCATGTCACAAGTCAAGCCACCCTCTAAGATAATCCTCCACTCACTCACCCTATTTCTCATCCTCCACCAACTCACCCTACTCCTCATCCTCAAAACCAACCAAGCTCCATTCATATGCCTCCAAGTAACACTCACATTCCAAATTACCAATATCCTCCTCAACATCTTCCTTATGCCTTTAGACCTCCATATCTCACTCCACGCCTACAGAATCCCATCATGCAATATCCTCAATATGAAATGCCTCTGCACCAAGTTCCTTGGCATCACACGCCTCTCATACCATTTCAAATTCCTCCACATCAAATGCCTCCATCCCAAAAGCCTCATCTACCATATCAACAACCCACCTATCCTGTCCACAATGTCAAGCCCTCACTCAACTTCACATTCGCAAAAACCTAGTCAATACCAAGAAGAATCCTATCAAAATTTAAGCTTCCTTAGCTGAACCCTTCGACCAACTCTATAAAAGGCTTAAAATGGCAGGCTGTGTGACACTTATCCCTGCCTAGAATCCAGATACTCAATCGAAGGGGTATTACCCAAACGAGATTTGTGACTATTATTCGGGGATGAAGGGACATACTACTGAAACATGTCGTGCTCTAGGAGGCAAAATTCATCAACTGATTGAAGCTAAAGTTATACACTGGACATACATTGTGCCAAAAGAGTCCTAACAGTGAACGTGCCGAAGTTTACTTGAACTAGCTTCCAAATAAGGCTTGTGCCATTTAAGTTTAAGTTTTCTACATTCAGACAAGGAAAGTACCCATGTTAGCATATGGGCAATAAAGTTGATCAAAATCTATCATTTCAGTATTGCTTAAGAATGCTTTGTTTAATGTCTTATGCTCTTGTATTTGGAACTATGTCAGACCTGATTCCCGTTTAAGAGGGGATAGTAGGTGCTCCTATGGAGTTTGGCCTTATCATAATAAAAATTTCATTTTCCCCTTTTGACTTTGTAACTGGGGCAGAGTTTTTGAGAGGGTCTCAAAAATTCCAATAGAAGGACATTTTCTTGCAAGTGGTGATACTAGGGCAGGATTTTTGCAAAGAACTCAAAAATTCTTTCAAAAGAATTTCTTTGTGCAAATCAGTAACTGGGGTAGAATTTTTGAGAGGGTTTCAAAATTCCTTCAAAAGAATATTTTCTTGCAAATCAAGATTGGGGCAGAATTTTTGAGAGGATCTAAAAAATTCTCAAAAATTCACAGCAATCAAGCTACAATCTACAACAAAGATCAGAATAGCAGAAGCTCTACACTGGGGTAGAAAATTTTGAGGGGACCTCAAAATTTTTGATAACACTTCAAAGGACATTCTAGCAGACGTCAAAGGAGCATACGGTGCCAAATCAGGGTTACATATCAACCTCTCCCTTTAACTATTTTTCTTTGAATGCAGAAAATACAGGTACATATACAATAAGCAACTTCAACATCGCATGAAGGATCAACGTACCACTATATTGAGCCGACAAATCGCTAATCAATGGCATTCCATCCTTCCAACAGGAAAATGATTAAGCTACATTACTACTGAGCCCAAATTGCCAGTCAAATGGCACACTGTCCTTCCGGTAAGATGAAGAACCAAACTATTTTATACTCAGTCTGACAATCGCTACTAAATGGCACCCCATCCTTCCAATCAGACGGAAGGATCAAGCTACTTTATATCAATCCTGAACAATCGCCATTCAACGACAACCTCTCCCTACTATAGGACGGAGGGTCAAGCTACAATACTTCAAACTCAAAATTTGCCGACAAATGGCACTCGACCCTTCCAACAAGGCGAATGTCCAAGATACTTTATGCCCTCAATCAACTATTATGCATGTGCCCAAAGATTACATGTGCTCAAATTGCATTGTGCCCGAAGATTGCATGTGCTCAAATTGTATTGAGCCCGAAGATTGCATGTGCTCGATATCGCATTGTTCCCTAAAATTGCATGTGCCCGTATTGTATTTGTGCCTGAAGATTGTATGAGCCCGATATTGCATTGTGCTCGAAGATTGCATGTGCCCGAATTGCATTTGTTCCCGAAGATTACATCTGCCTGAACTGCATTAGTACGTGTGCCCGAGATTGCATTATTACGTGTGCCTGAGATTGCATTGTCCCTGAATACTGCATGTGCTCGATATTTCATTGTGCCTGAAGATTGCATGTGCTCGATATCACATTTGCCAGAATTGTATTGTGCCCGAGACTACATTGTGCCCGAGAATTGCATGTGCACGGGGATTGCATGTGCCCGAGATTGCATTGTTCCCGAATTGCATGTGCCCGAGATTGCATTGTGCCGAAGATTGCATTGTTCCTGAGAATTGCATTATTTCGTGTGCCCGAGATTGCATTGTGATCGAGAATTACATGTACCCGAATAAATTCAAATCAAGTCACAAGTATCAATAGATGCTCGAATTATATCAAAATAGATACGTTTCTTTACTCATTATTTATGTTCCGAATGCGTCATGGTCTAAAGGCATCTTTAATGGCCTGCGAACATCATATCATGGCCTACAGACTTAATTTCTGTTTATCATGACCAAATGTGTCATAGTCTAAAAGCATATTTTTCATGGCCCACAGACAACATTTTCATGACCTGAGGATATAATTTTTGCGTGTTATGGCCCTAGACATCATAGCCTAAGACATCATTTTCATAGTCTTAAGGCAAACATCATGGTCGATATGGGAAATTGCATCATGTTTACTTTTACCGTTTGTTCGAAATATTTACTCTAATCATATTAAAAGCTACAGATTTGCAGAGACTAACATTTTGCAGATAAGGCTTTTTTCACCTCTCGGCTACAATTATCGTGCTTACATCTATCGCAACGAAGGCCCTCTCAATTATTTCTATTGAATTACTCCTTCTCATCGGATCCTTTGCCCTTAAACCAAAAATCTCTCTGTCATGTCTTTCTCGCTATTCTAATCCTATCCACTCAAGCCATTATCGTTCCCATTCGAATATCGTACCGCCCTTTAAATTTTTAGGAGTTTCGTTTGCTCCTGAATCTAGAACTACACACGACCTGATTCTCGTAAAATCAGAGATAAGTAGGTGACTTAATACCAAAGTCTCGATCGTACCCCTTTCCAACTCTATGTCATTTCAATTGATACCACTATCGTCTCTCGTCGGTCGGACAAAATTGACTACTAAGTCAACGTTGGTTACCCGACAATTCATCCTTCATTCTTAAGCAACCAAGGGGCATTTGTTGACACCCAATTTTGACTGACCTTTGACTTTTTTGGAAGTGCTATTCGATTCAATATGTATTTTTAAAACAAAATTCGAGTTTAAATTCTGATCGATTTTATCTAAAGATTATATATTTTAGTATGCATAATTTAAAAATTTATTGTATTTAGTATTATTTATTATATTTATTAATAGTTAAACTCAAAAATTACTTTTAGTTAAATATTTTAAAATATTAGATGTGTTTAATTATGTGAAAATATTTTAATAGGTAGTATTTTATTAATCGGATAGCATTTCCTTTTTCTTCGCTTAAATCTTTTAAATCTTAGCTTCATTTATCCAATTTTATCTCAAATCTAGCCCATTTTCTTATTCAATTTCATTTCAATCATAGCCTCCCAATTTGTTTAAAATGTAGCCTCTTTAAAATCCAATTTCAGATCTTAAAAAAATCGTAACCGTCCATCTAAACCAGATCAGTCCAAGATTTAATCATATGTTTCCATCCGATTCTAATCAAGGGTCTAGATTTACCAATCTATTCTTTCCTATTTTGTTCTAAAAGCCCAAACCCTAACATTCATTCATCTTTCTTCCTCTCCATTCCTCTCATCTTCGGCAAATTCACAGAGCATTTGGATAAGTACAGATCTTTACAGATCTGTCCCAGGTATGAACCTTTGTTTTAAAGTCTTAATCTTCATGAATGTAGGCAACTTGTTATTGAAATTTCATGATAAAATTAATATGTGTTACTTTTAGTTTATACTTAATTTCGCAATCATCTAGGATGCTATGGTGTTGTTTGTGTTAAAATTGTCGCCTCTTACTTCTTGTTGGTGTTCATCTTGAGGTTTGGAATAATTGGTGAATCATTGACAGTCTGTATGAGTGATTGTTTCGTTGTAAAATAATGTTTCAGGCTTGATTGAAGAACTAATCTGTTTTTCTTCATTTTGCTCCTAATATTCCCTTTACCTTGTATGAATTGAGTTGTAAAATCTTGCCTAATTAAATTTTAAATTGATCCTTCCTACCTATATAGTTCTTGTCCGATCTCTTACTTTTCTGATGATTATGGTATAATATCATTACTTGACTTATATATGACTATCTCTTCCCTTAATTAAATATTTTGTGCGTAATATTATGTGATATCGATTTGCAAGCCGTGATTAGTTAATACCCTTGCCTTATTGAAGAGGCGAAAAAGATCTTACTTGCTTTACTGTTTGGATTCCCTTTGATTTAAGGAAAATATTATAATTGATTCTTAAATTATTCTTTTCCTTTAATGCTGCCCTCTCACCTAGTATATAAAATAGACCGTCCTCTCATTCTTCTACTCAATTACACATACACACATAACACTTGACACTCTCATACGGAGACACATTCTAGCAATTAGAAAAATTCTCTCCACTCTAAAAGAAGTAAATAAAACAAAAGTCTTCTGAACTCTAAGAGGGATCTCCAATCGGGTTTGCTGTGTTCGGGTCTAATAGTGGATTAAGTTTGTCTTCATTGCTGATAAATATTTCTGCTTTAACTGGTTAGTTGTTCCTCCATTAGTTTAATCTTCATTCTGCATTATTTTGAATATCGTTGTGTGTTTGAATGAATGAAAGGAAGCATTCGGGTTAGTTCTCTTCTCCCTTTTTATATGTTGTGATGTATGTGCGTGATGTAATATTCGGTGTTTGCTATCTATTTGAGTAATTTGTTGCCTGAGTTAATATGAGTATATTGTTTTGCCCGTTTCTATTAAAATGAATAATGTTAAGAGCCCTTCTATTATATTTGTGTTATATGGCTTCTTTGCTTAGCAGAGGTTTTGAACATTGAGTTCAAGTGTTGAAGAGTCGCTTGAGATAGGTTTTCTGGACATGATTTAGTTTTATTATTATAGTTGTATTGATTCATTTTTATTTGGTATTGTAATAGTTGTATTAACTCCAACTCTCTCTCTATATATGAAAATAACTTGGGGGAATCGTCTAAAGGTGGAGGGTATTTACATGCTATTTGTTTATTTATGATTATCATAACTTATTTTGTGTTAGAAAGCATGAGGCAATAGGATTGTGACTTGTTTGATACTCCGTATTTGATAAAACGGTTTTAGATCTAACGAAAAATAAAAATAAAAATAAAGTTGTCATTGGTTGATCACTTGTTTAATTTTGTCATCCTTGTTTAAATGCTAATTAATTGCCATTTCGCATGTCACCTTTAGTAGGTAGCTATAATAAATAAAATCAATCTCATATCATTAATTAGTTTTAAATGCTCGTTTCTACAAATCTAGAATTCATGCCTATAAGGTTAATAACAATTTGGTAGAAACCATGTCGGTAATTTTGTTGATATTGATGGTATGTTCATACTTAGAAATCATGATCATAAAGGTTATTTTTACTATGCATATTATCCGGGGTTTAGAAAATAATGCCTATAGGTTTCTGAATATTTTATATAGAAAGTATGTTTATAGGTTTGACAATAATTTCAGCATGTTCACTTAGATATTATGTCTATAGGCCTTAACTAATAGCATCAATAAAACAACTTGTTAAAATCATACTTTCAGCGTGTTAAATAACTGAAATGAACTTGCTAGGAATATTTTCTGCTCACCGTTGGTATCTCCACATCTATAACATATCCTTTACCACTTAAAATAATCTAACTAATTGTTTTCAGCATGTTGTAACCGAATAAAATAAAAAAATGCATAATCTAATCTGCTCCAGCATGCCACTGTGTTTTTAAATAATCTGTCCTGATTAAAGATGTCTAAAATATTATCTTTCCTGTATTGCGAATTTTGTCTATCTTCCATTAAAACAAATTAATAATTATTCCGCTTTGTAATAATATTTTTCTGCCCCTTTTAAAATCAAACAAAATCTAAAATTACTTCATGTAATAATTTGCTGCCATCGCTAAAATCAGTTAAATAACTATCTGCATGCAACTATAATATCTGCTGCCGTGACTAAGGTTTGCCCTCCAAAATAATTAATTTTCTGCATTGAAATAAGCTCTGTTTTGCTAGTTAAATAAATTGATGTTTATCTCAGCATGTTAATTAGCAATAACCTAATTTGTTTCTGCAACTAATAGACTGTTTTCTGCTATGAATAGTTTTCTTGCCCATCCTTAAAATTAAGTAAATTCTACAACATGTCGTAACTTCATACCCTATTAATATTGACCAGTTACTGTTATAATATCTATTTGTTGCCACACATTTAAAATGCGACCCTTTCACATTATCTTTGTTTGCCAGCATGTTTAATTAAAATCTAGAGGCAAATATGCGATTTACATGCTAAATGAGCGTCCTATTTGTTTGACTTGGTGTCTAGGGGTCCTATTTTGAAGCATATATTTTATTTTTGGTCTAAATTCAACATAATAGTCGTCCAATGCCTCTTGGACCTTAAGCGGGGACACTAGACACCTTTTAGAGACAAAATGCATGCGGAAGGTGGGGTAGGGGTAGTTTAGGCCCTATGGAGATGATGACATTTCCTTGAGCCGTAAATGACAAATATTTGTTTTGTCTGTCCCTATATAGAAGCCGAGCGCTAATTCGTAAAGTTGTCAGAGTTTCTCTTTCTTTCTCCCTTTTATACGTTTATAATAATTATAATTATTCGGGGTAGTTTATCCAAAATAATTTTTGATTATCCTATTTGATTGTGCAATTTCTGGCTTCTCGCTTATCTTCTATAATGGTTTTACGTTTAATATATTTATTTAATATTATTTTATCACTTAGTCTTGCATGCTTAATTAAATAACAAATAACTTAAGTGATCTTAATTGTTTAATATTATGTTATCACCTAGTTTTGCATGCTTAGTTAATTAAATAAATAAAGAAAGTGATCTTGATTGTTTAATGTTAGTAATCACTTAGCAAGCATGTTTTAAATAACCAAATAATGAAGTGACCTTAATTGCTACTTGTAACCCGCACATAAATTGAATGAGATACGACTGGGACCCACATTTTTGGACCTCGAGGGATGCTTAACACTTTCCTCTTGAGGTAACTTGAGCCCTTACCCGATCTCTGGTTTGTTGACCTTAGCTAGAATTAGTTAGGTTAGATAGGTGCCCTAACGCGCCTTAATTCATTAGGTGGAGACTTTTTAATCACCCAAAGCCCAAAATAGTTGTTAGGTCGTGCACCGAAAAACCCATTTTGTAGAAAAACGGGGCTTGACAGAATGACGACTCTACTAGGGATATTAGGTTCTAATCATTACGTGTTTCATGCTTTATGTGGGGTTTACTTTATTAGGTTATTTCATTGTTTATTTGGGATTTACCATGATAAGTAGTTATTTGATTTCCGTGTTTACTCGCTTTCCTTATATAGTGTTTATTTTATGTTTAGTCCTTTTCCCACTTCCTTATTTGTTTATTTCCATGTTTCACCCTTTCCATTTTCCATTATTTGTGTATTTCCATGTTTAATCCCTCTTCCCTTTTCTTATTTGCTTAATTCATCTCTGTGTTTGCATGCTTATTTATGTATTTATTTATTTACTACTTTCTATGACTGTCTATATGGTACTGCTTTCCATCTACATGATAAATGTTTACTGCTTTGATAAACTGACAGTCCGCTTATACTTCCCCAAATTGGGACCCTCTTCCTTTTTCAAAAAAAGGAACCAGGTTAATAAACTCTTTTGGGCACACGTAATAATGCAATCCTCTAGAACGATTGAAATTTGGGCACATGTAATCTTTGGGCACAAATGCATTTCGGGCACATGCAATCTTCGAGCACAATGCAATATCGTGCTCATCCAATCTTCAGGCACAAATACAATTCGGGCACATGCAATCTTCGAGCACAACCTAACAACTCTGTTATTGAAATTTCATGATAAAATTAATGTGTTACTTTTAGTTTATACTTAATTTCGCAATCATCTAGCATGCTATGGTGTTGTTTGTGTTAAAATTATCACTTTTTACTTCATGTTGGTGTTCATCTTGAGGTTTGGAATAATTGGTGAATTCTTAACAGTTTGTATGAGTGATTGTTTCCATGTAAAATCATGTTTCAGGCTTGATTGAAGAACTAATATGTTATTCTTCAATTTGCTCCTAATATTCCCTTTACCTTGTATGAATTGAGTTGTAAAATCTTGCCTAATTAATATTTTAAGTTGATCATTCTTGCCACATATAGTTCTTGTCCGATCTCTTACTTGTCTGATGATTATAGTAAAATATCATTACTTGACTTATATATGATTATCTCTTCCCTTAATTAAATATTTTGTGCGTAATCTTATGTGATATCGATTTGCAAGCTGTGATTAGTTAATACCCTTGCCTTATTGAAGAGGCGAAAAAGATCTTACATGCTTTACTGTTTGGACTCCCTTTGATTTAAGGAAAATATTATAATTGATTCTTAAATTATTCTTTTCCTTTAATGCTGCCCTCTCACCTAGTATATAATATAGACCGTTCTCTCATTCTTCTACTCACTTACACATACACATAACACTTGACACTCTCATACAGAGACACATTCTAGCAATTAGAAAAATTCTCTCCACTCTAAAAGAAGTAAATAAAACAAAATTCTTCTGAACTCTAAGAGGGATCTCCAATCGGGTTTGCTGTGTTCGGGTCTAATAGTGGATTAAGTTTGTCGTCATTGCTGATAAATATTTCTGCTTTAACTGGTTAGTTGTTCCTCCATTAGTTTAATCTTCATTTTGCATTATTTTGAATATCGTTGTGTGATTGAATGAATGAAAGGAAGCATTCGGGTTAGTTCTCTTCTCCCTTTTTATATGTTGTGATGTATGTGCGTGATGTCATATTCGGTGTTTGCTATCTATTTGAGTAATTCGTTGCCTGAGTTAATATGAGTATGTTATTTTGCCCGTCTCTATTAAAATGAATAATGTTAATAGCCCTTCTATTATATTTGTGTTGTATTTCTTCTTTGTTTAGCAGGGGTTTTGAACATTGAGTTCAAGTGTTGAAGAGTCGCTTGAGATGGGTTTTCCGTACATGATTTAGTTTTATTATTATAGTTGTACTTCTTCATTTTTATTTTGTATTGTAATAGTTGTATTAACTCCAACTCTCTCTCTATTTATGAAAATAACTTGGGGGAATCGTCTAAAGGGGGAGGGGATTTACGTGCTATTTGTTTATTTATGATTATCACAACTTATTTGTGTTAGAAGGCATGAGGCAATAGGATTGTGACTTGTTTGATAGTCCGTATTTGATAAAACGGTTTTGGATCTAACAAAAAAAATAAAAAAAATAAATTTGTAGTTGCTGGATTACTTGTTTAATCTTGTCATCGTTGTTTAAATGCTAATTAATTGCCATTTCGCATGTCACCTTTAGTCGGTAGCTATAATAAATAAAATCAATCTCTTATCATTAATTAGTTTTAAATTCTCGTTTCTACAAATCTAGAATTCATGCCTATAAGGTTAATAACAATTTGGTAGAAACCATGTCGGTAATTTTGTTGATATTGATGTTATGTTCATACTTAGAAATCATGATCATAAGGGTTGTTTTTACTTTGGGGTTTAGAAGATAATGCCTATAGATTTCTGAATATTATTATATAGAAAGTATGTCTATAGGTTTGACAATAATTCAGCATGTTCACTTAGATATTATATCTATAGGCCTTAACTAATAACATTAATAAAACAACTTGTTAAAATCATACTTTAAGCATGTTAAATAACTGAAATGAACCTGCTAGGAATATTTTTTGCTCACCTTTGATATTTCTGCATCTGTAACATATCCTTTACCACTTAAAATAATCGAACTAATTGTTTTCAGCTTGTTGTAACCGAATAAAATAAATTATGCATAATCTGATATGCTCTAGCATGCCACATTATCTGGGGTTTAGAAAATAATGCCTCTAGGTTTCTGAATATTATTATATAGAAAGTATGTCTATAGGTTTGACAATAAATTCAGCATGTTCACTTAGATATTATATCTACAGGCCTTAAAATCATACTTTTTAGCATGTTAAATAACTGAAATGAACCTGCTAGGAATATTTTTTGCTCACCTTTGATATTTTTGCATCTGTAACATATCCTTTACCACTTAAAATAATCTAACTAATTGTTTTCAGCATGTTGTAACCGAATAAAATAAATTATGCATAATCTGATCTGCTCCTACATGCCACTGTTTTAAATAATCTGTCCTGATTAAAGCTGTCTAAAATATTATCTTTCCTGTATTGCGAATTCTGTCTGTCTTCCTTTAAAACTAAATTAATAATTATTCTGCTTTGTAATAATATTTTCTGCCCCTTTTAAAGTCAATCGAAATCTAAAATCACTTCATGTAATAATTTGTTGTCACCGCTAAAATCAGTTAAATAACTATCTGCATGTAACTTTAATATCTGTTACCATGACTAAGTTCTGCCCCCTATAATTAGTATATTTCTACATTGAAATAAGCTCTGTTTGGCTACATAAATAAATTGATGTCTATCTCAGCATGTTAATTAGCAATAACCTGATTTGTTGCTGCAACTAATAGATTGTTTTCTGCTATGTATTGTTTTCCTGCCCATCCTTAAAATTAAGTAAATTCTGCAACCTGTCGTAACTTCATGCCCTATTAATATTGACCAGTTACTGTTATAATATCTTTTTTTTCCCACACATTTAGCATGCGACCTTTTCACTCTATATGTGTTTGCCAACATGTTTAATTAAAATCTAGAGGGAAATATGAGATTTACGTGCTAAATACTTGTCCTATTTGTTTAACTTGGTGTCTAGGGGGCCTATATAGAAGCATATATTTTATTTTGGTCTAAATTCACCCAAATAGTATTCCAATGCCTCTTGAACCTTAAGCGGGGACGCTAGTCACCTTTTAGAGACAAAATGCATGCGGAAGGTGGGGTAGGGGTAGTTTAGGCCCTACGGAGATGATGACATTGACTCGAGCCGTAAATGACAAACATTTGTTTTGCATGTCCCTATATAGAAGCCAAGAGCTAATCCGTAAAGTTGTCAGAGTCTGCCTTCCTTTCTCCCTTTTATACGTTTATAATAATTATAATTATTCGGGGTAGTTTAATAAAAATAATTTTTGATTATCCTATTTGATTGTGCAATTTCTGGCTTTTCGCTTATATTCTATAACTGTTTTATGTTTAATATATATATATTTAATATTATTTTATCACTTAGTCTTGCATGCTTAATTAAATAACAAATAACTTAAATGATCTTAATTGTTTAGTATTATGTTATCACCTAGTTTTGCACGCTTAATTAATTAATTAAATAAAGAAAGTGATCTTGATTGTTTAATGTTAGTAATCACTTAGCAAACATGTTTTAAATAACCAAATAATGAAGTGACCTTAATTGCTACTTGTAACCCCCACATAAATTGAATGAGATACGGCCGGGACCCACATTTGTGGACCTCGAGGGATGCTTAACACCTTCCCCTCGAGGTAACTTGAGCCCTTATCCGATCTCTGGTTCGTTGACCTTATCTAGAATTAGTTAGGTTAGATAGGTGCCCTAACGTGCCTTAATTCGTTAGGTGACGACTCTTCAATCACCCAAAGCCCAAAAGAGTTGTTAGGCCGTGCACCAAAAACCCATTTTGCAGAAAAATGGGGCGCAACAATATTCAACCCAAACGTCTAGAATTTCTACATTAGATATGGGTAATGACATGATTCAATTAACTCAATCATTCTAAACATAATATCTTCACATGCTTCTATAATCAATCAACCCACATCATGAGATCACAATTTAGTAATATGGGGAATTCATTGGTTCTTGGGGGGATTTCATCGTAAATCCGCAATAAATCATCAATTCAATCATAACCCTATATAAATCAACCATTGAAAACGTTTTTGAAAGTAACCCATGACTTGGAGTGAAACCCTAGCTTTTGGGAAAATTGTAAGCTTTGAAGCCTTGATTTCTTCAAGCCCTAGCTTCAATTCTACTCTTCTTCTTCCTTGAGTTTTTTAGAGAGAGAAATATTGTGAGGGAGATGAACTTTTGATTTTGATTTGGGTGTTTGTAAAAAATGATTTAGTTCAGGTGTATTTTGACTTAAAATGACTTATATAGTTGTATAAAAATAATACAAAACGACCCCACTTTGATAGGACTTAAAAAGTGAAGTCCCTAAAATACCCCTCATTTTAAGTGGGCTGCCAGGGACCACGATGGGCTCCACGAGCCGTGGTCCCATCCGTGGTCTTGAGGCAGTAGCTAGGCACTTGGTGCCATAAGCTCACAAACCTAAGGCATTCCCACGAGGGGCTCCACGAGCCGTGGTCAAGACTAGTGACCGTGGTCCCTATCGTGGTCCTTGAGGCAGTGGCTAGACCACTTGGGCCCTTAAGCTCACATGCCCAAGGCAACTTCACGAAGGTCTCCATGAGCCGTAGAGCTAACCACGAGCCGTGGTCCCTTTCATGGCCTTGAGGCAGTGATGCCACTTTGACTTCAACTCCTTTTTCCCTAAGTCAAGTTCAAGACCACTCCCACGAGCCGTAAAAGGCTTCACAGGCCGTTAAGTGGCTCGTGTGGAGGGTCCATTTTTGAGACACCTTAAGGGGGCTACTGCCTCCAGCTCCACGAGTGACACCACGACTCGTGGTGCCCACTACGGGTCGTGAATACCCTCGTGGTCTTGGTGGGCAGTGCCTTGGTCAAGGTGGGCAGCCTTGGCCCTCACCAATTTTCCTTGGCTCTTAACCATTACTCTTGACGTTAACCCTCATGTTTAGCTCTAGTTTAGCCTACTAGTTTCTGGAGTGTTACATCTTTTGTTATAGTTTAATGTCATGATTATACAAGCATTGGTTGAAAATAAAATCTACAACTTTCTTTGCATTTCTTTTAATGTGAAACCATTAAATTTTTTCCATTAATTGGTTTATCTTGATCTTTTTTATTTGAAAAAAATAACTTTAATAATTTGATTTTATTAAATTGATATAATAAGAACATGATTAGATCGATAATAATAGTAGGCAAATATTAAGATCCAAAGAACATTAAGCTAATTTTAGTCTTAAAATACAAACAAATAGACAATTTGTGGTAAGGTTGGAAAGCATTTCTACCAATACACCACACACTAATAAAGATCAGACAGTTTTAAGCAGTTAGTAAATTTATTAAGCTAATAAGTATAATATATCCAAAATAAAGTCAAGTCGTATACAAGTTGATAAAGCGATCGTGCTAGAACCATGGGACTCGAGGAGTGCCTGACACCTTCTCCTCAATCAACAAAATTTCTTACCTAGACTTCTAGTTCGCAAACCAATAAAATAAAGAGTCAACTTCCTCTTGAATAGGGGTTCAAATAAGGTGACTTGGAACACCAAAACTCAATTCCAAGTGGCGACTATGAAATAAAATAATCCCTTTCGAAATGTCACTTTATTTGGAAAACTCTATTTTCAAAACATTTATTTTGGAATGTATATATAAGAAAGCACCATAATACTAGCACAAGGATTTAAAGGTGCTAAGGAGTGATAATCAACTCCAAAGAATAGAGAGAAAGATACCATAATTTAACAAGCAAGAAGCACTCAAGTACAAGACAATCACAACCAAACTGATCAAAACAAGGTGATGCAATATAAGATGGTCAATGCATAAAAGTAGAAGCTCAGAAAAAACCTCGATCCCCTTAGAATGAAACCTTAGACTCATCAACAAATGTAGTTCAATAGAAACATAACCCTGAACTCAGTCAACAGGCCGCCCGGAGTATCTCCACGACCTTAACAGTGAAAAGTTACCAATACAACCAAAACTCATAAACTAAGTATCACCTCGGTATGCGAACCAAAGGTTGCTCTAGAACAAACTCGACATTCCTAATCTAACCGTGCTTATAGAATTCTCATCTGAACACATTTTCTAAGAATGTTGACCGTATTTAAAACTTGGCTAAACTTTCAATGCTATCTCACCTAACAACTCAAACTCATGCTGAAGGGCTTGGGACCTAAACCAACTATCCTACTACACTAAAATGGACCTTCTAAATCTGATGGAATTGATGGAAATCTCATCCAACATCAGTTCTCGGGATGTTGACTAAAGTCAACCTTTTCACTTAAGAACCTCCAAAAGAGTAAAACTCGCACCAAACTCCCCTGACCGCTGTAACACCCCGGAAAATTCGTAGGTTGAACTAGAGCCTAAACGTAGTGTCTATGAGGTATAAAATGAATTCCCCTAAGTTAGTAGACCATCTAGGTGTGCTATGGTGGTCTATCAGTTAAGGCCTAAGGGAAGAGTGCCAAACAAAAGGGGGCAAGCCAAGGCCTAAGGCCAACACTGCCCCAAATTTGGAGCGACAGCCTCAAACTCCACGGCCATCACCACAGCTCGTGGTCATGGCCACGGACCGTGGGAGGCTTCGTGGAGTTTCCTTGGTCAAGGGAGAGGGACCTCCAAGTGTCCCAGACACTGCCTCACCCTTCACGAGAGGGACCACGAGTTGTGGTCCACTTCACGGCTCGTGAAGGTAGGTGTGGAGTTCTCTTAGGTTTTAGGGAGTTGGGGGTTGTTAGGGTAGCTACTGCCCAAGGCACCACGGGCACCACTACGGGCCGTGGTGCACTTGACGAGGGAGAGGGGTGGCTCGTGAACATCACTTGGCACCAAGGCTTGAAGGCCTTGCCTCCACAAGGCAAAGTCATGACCAAGACCATCACCACGGACCGTGGTCATGACCACAGATCGTGGGAGGCTCCGTGGTCTTGCCTTGGCCAAGTTTTGGCTTGTGCACGAAAGGGGAGCCACTGCCTCCAACACCACGGGCAGTACTACGGCCCATGGTTCACTTTCACGATCCGTGAATGTTGGCCGTGGTCCCTGACGGGGACCATTTAAAGGAGGAGTTTTGGGACTTTTCCTTTTAAGTCCTATTTAAGTAGGGGTGTTTTGGGTATATTTAGAGGTTAATTATATATTGGTTTTTAAGTCTAAATTCACAAGTTTTGGTCATTATACACAACACCCAATTGAAATCAAACTCTCCCAGTTCTCTCTAAACTCTCTCTCTAAAAACCTTAGAAGAAGAATAATACATTGGAGCTAGGGTTTCAAGGTTTTTTCACAAATTTCTTGGAGTTTCTCCATTGATTCTCAAGGAATCAACTAAGGTATGGTTGCTTATCACTATTGGAATTCCTTTCCCCAAGAGGTCCCTTCAAGATGAATTTCAAAATCTCCAATTTCTAGGTTTTCAATCCAAAAACGTGGGTCTTCTTTCTAAAGTGAAATTGATGTTATAAACTGAATTTGATTGATGTTATATGAACAATTATGAATGAATTTATGTTGTATTTGTGGTTTCTTGAAGAATTCCCCATGAGACCTATGTTTCTCCTTCTTTTTCTAATTCTAACCCTAGTTTGTGTTGGTTATTGAGGGAAGGCTATGAATCGAATGTGATGTTATGCAATTCATGTTTGTATGATGATTCTACCCTAGGTTATGTATTATTTCTATGAAATTAGGGTTGAGTCTTTGAATGAAGCCTTGAAGGCTATGAAGGGAATATGTCAATTGCTTATACTGATGTTGATTATGTATTACTTCATGAATTACCTTGTATTATGTATTGGTTATGAACTGATTGGTGATTGAAGTATGAATTTCCTATGAAGGGCAATAAGGTATGAATGTTGGTTCTTCTTTGAACTCAAGTATGAAAGGTGATTTACTTAGATTGTAATGATGCTATACCTAATGTGTTGTTGTGGTGTTGATGACCTAGTTTCCTCATCCTTAACCCTCTACACTTGAATTGGCTATGAAATATGTATGTATGTTATGGTATGATTTCTATATGATTGAAAGGTAGTTCTCATGATTATAGTGTAATGTAAAGTGAAAGGGTTACTCACTTACTAAGTGTTCTAAAGTGAAAGGATTGTTACTCACTTATGCACACATATGAGCTATTATGGTAAGATGTTTACATAAGAGCCTAGCAAAGGCTAATGTGAACTTATGTGATGACTAAAGATCATTACAAAAGGGAATTAGATGCTTAGCACCGAAAGGGCATGTAAATGAGATGGGGGTCTCACGTTTAGTAAGTCCGGCTCCCCATATGAGTTTTCTCACATTTAGCAAGTCTGGATTACCCACGGTATGTGTTGTCTCATGAGATGGAAATCCCATACGTTTAGTAAGTTAGGATTTCTAGGAGCAATCTCCTTGACCCTTAACTATGTGCCCACATAGGACTTTAGCTTAGTGGATCCACCTAGATAGCTATGTATGAATGGTTACACCTTAGGCAAGTGTTAACCCTCTCTTTTCGGTGTGGGAGTAGAACACCGGATTTCATGTAGCTCTCATGGTCTATGTTAGTTATGGCAATATCTCCCTAATGTAAAAGTAAATGAAGGTATGAAAGGTGTGAACTCTTACTAGGGCTTTCTTAAGGGTTTCTACATTGTGTAAGGGAGGGTATGGGACTTCTCTTGCACATTGCATTTGTGGATCCTAAGAGATGGTTGTAGTAGTGTTCTCTTATGATTATGATGATTATGACTTATGTATGTTGAAGCTATGTTATGTATGATCATTATGAATATGGTAAGTTATGATGAAGTATGATCTTATGTATGTATGTATGAAGTAGGTTGCTTAATGTAATACTTGGTTTTGAATAGGGTTATGGGATTCTATTCCTTGCATTGCACTAGTATTACTTGGGTTGTCTACGTGTTGGGATGATATTATGTTGGTTTGTACTATGATGCTTACTTTGTGTGCATATTGGATTTACTTGGTAAAAAACATATTTTGACTAGAATGACCTCTTATGAATGTTTCAATGATTTTTATGCATAGTAGCCATACTTAGTACGTGTGTTGTAGTAACCCATATTTTCTCCTTTTTCCCCAAACATTTAGGTTCGGGCCGTTGAGGATTCAAGCTTACTTCTCAAGACACTTGGAGTTGCTTCCCCAAGTTGGTGAGTCCTCAAGTCCGAGGACAAGACCCTATGATCTAGTTTCTTATGTTTACTTCTTTGCTTATGTTGAAAGACATTGTTGTACTTTCCTATTTCTAGACTTCTTATTGATGTAAGGGCTAAGTCCCATTTTCGATACTTCTATGTCTAGATGGTACATTGTGATGAAGTTAGATTCTATTTTCATATATGAAGTGAAGTTGAACTTCCAAAGTAAAAGTTTTAAATTTTCCGTGTTTTTATTCTATGATACATGCTATGATGAATGCTAAGGGCTTGTATAAGACCTATTCGAGGTCGAATACGCCGGTAACGACTAGGGGGTGCTCTCGGGTCGTTACAACCGCCTCGAGAAGCATGCCACCCATCCCAACATCACAAAAAACCACACAAGGGGAAAACTGGTAAAAACACACAAAAATATGCAAATTATTACGAGTGTCATTACAACATCACTAAAAGGACTTTCGTCCTTGTAAGTCAAAGAAAAAGAAGTACATGAAGGCTAAAAAGGGTGAGGATATCATGTTCGCATGTCAGGCTCAACCTCTCTAGTTGCCTCATCGACCGGACGATGTCTTCACTGAACCTTCACTAATGAGATTTCCTTAGACCGCAACCTCCTAACCTACCTACCTAGAATACCACATGCTCCTCCTCAAATTCCAATGGCTTATCAAGTTGAAATGAATCCCAGTAAAGCACGTGAGACTCTTCGGGGCATAACATCTCAACATAGACACATGGAAAACATGGTGAACACCCAAAAGAGATGAAGGTAAGGCTAACTCATAAGCCACCTCTCTAGTTCGCCTCAAAATCTCAAAAGGGATAATGAACCTAGGGCTAAGCTTGCCCTTCCTCCCAAACCTCATCACGCTCTTCATGGGTGACAGTTGCAGAAACACCCACTCGGCAACCATGAATTCCAAGGCCTTAACTCTCCAGTCCCGTAGCTCTTCTGCCTACTCTAGGAAGTACTGAGTCGCTCCTAGATCACAACAGCACTATCAATAGAGTCCTGCAACAAGTCGGTTTCCCCATGGCCTAACTTCAAATGCATCAAACTAACCTACTAGAGATCGATACCTCCTACCATATAACACCTTGAATAGGATATCTGATTACTCAAATGATAGTTATTATTATGCACAAACATTTCCAAAGCCAATAAATTGTCCACTAACCTTCGAAATCAATAACACAGGCACAAAACATGTCATCCAAGACCTAAATTGTCCAATTAGACTGAGCATCTAAGGATAAAAAGTTGTACTGAGCTCAACTCGGGTACCCAAATCTCTCTGAATAGACCTCAAGAAACATGAGGTGAACTTAGTATCATGATCTAAAATGATAGACACTAACACCCATGCAAACAAACAATCTCCCGAATGTAAATCTTAGCTAACCTCTCTGAACTATAGGTAGTCTGAACCAACAGAAATGAGTAGACTTAGTCAATCAATCAATGATGACCCAAATAACATCAAATCTTTGAAGTGTACCTGGAAAGACTACCACGAAGTCCATAGCTATTCGCTCCCATTTCAACTTCGGAATGAGTAGCCACTTGGTCAAACCACCTGGCCTCTAGTGCTCATACTTCACTGCTGACAGTTCAAGAACTTAGCCACAAATGTTGTAATGTTTATCCTCATCCCACACCACCAGTAATGTTTACTTAGATCACGATACATTTTCGTTGCACCGAGATGATAGAATATCTAGTACAATGGGATTCCTCCTGAATCAACCGTAATAAATCTCCAACTCTAGCAACACAAATACGACCCTTAATCCTCAAAACATCCTATACATCTAACGTCAAGCCTCACCGCTAAGCATCTTATCTCGAATGACCCTTAACCTCAGATCCTCAAACTGTTGTACCCCCTCAAATCGCTAATGCTCGGATTCGCTCCATCAAGGAAGATCTAGCATTTACATATGCAAACACCCTACCGAGCTTAGAAATATCAAGGCGAACCATTTGATTGGCTAAGGCTTGGATTTCTGAAACGAAAGGTCGTTTCTCCACGACTAAGAAAGCCAAACTCCCCATACTCACTACCTTCTAGCTCAAGGCATGTGCTACCACATTAGCCTTGCCTGATGATAAATGATCAAAATATCATTGTCCTTCAGCAACTCTAGCCACCTACATTGTCTCAAATTAAGGTCCATTTGGTTGAAAAATGCACTGAAGATTATAATGATTGGTGAATACCTCACAATTAACTCCATATAGGTAATGCCTCCAAATCTTCAACGTGAAGAATACTACCAACAAGTCTAAGTCATAAGTGGGGTAGTTCTTCTCGTGAACCTTTAGCTGCCTAGAAGTGTAAGGAATAGCTTTGCCTTGCTGCATCAACACACAACTCGAGTCGATATCAGAGGCATCACAATAGATCGTAAACCCATAACCCTCAATAAGAAGAGTCAAAATAGCCACTGAAGTCAACAAGTCCTTGAATCTTAGAAATCTCACCTCATACTCACTAGACCACTGGAAAGGGACATTCTTTTATGTCAATCTAGTCAAAGGTGCCGCAATCGAAGAAAATCCCTCTACATATCGTCTGTAGTAGCCAGGTAACCCAATAAAACTATGAACCTCAATAGGAGAAGTAGGCCTAACCCAACTACACACTACCTCTATCTTCAATGGATCCACCATAATCCCATCCTTGAACACCACATGCCTCAAGAACACCACAAACTCAATCCAAAAATCACACTTAATGAATTTGGCATACAAATATTGATCCCAGAAGGTCTGGAGCACAATCCTCAGATGTTGTTCATGCTATTCCCAATATAGACTAGAATGTCATCAATGAACACTATCACAAAAGAGTCCGAATAGGGCCTGAAAACGTGATTCATCAACTCCATGAATGCTGCAGGGGCATTGGTCAGCCTAAAAAACATGAATAAAGACACATAGTGACCGTATCGAGTCATAAAAGCAATATTTAGAATGTCCACCTCATATCCACACAAACCCTATACAAGTAAGGTTTATCCCAAAAGTACTTACCCACATCATGTAATAACTTCTTCCTCTGTTGAATAGTCAAATTCTCGGGCAACAAGTCACTGACAAGATAGTTGACAGAGTCAGCAAACCAAGGAATGAGATAAAAATAGTGGCTAATACCTACTCATCCAGAAATGAGTCATTAATGTCTAACTCAGCTTCCTTTTTATTCTCAGCATCCGATCTGCAGAAGTGATCTGCCACTTGATTTTCATAGTCCCTTTTGTCTTTGACTTCAAAGTCAAACTCTTGTAACAACAACACCCATCGTATCTATCTTGGCTTCGTGTCTTTTTTCGCCATAAAGACTGCAGTGCAACATGGTTAGTGTGAACTACAAATTTAGTTCCCAGCTAGTGTGCTATAAATTTCTTAAAGGCATACACTACTGCGAGCAATTCATGCTCAGTGACAATGTAGTTTCTTTGTGCTCCGTTCAACACCTTGCTTGCATAGTAGATCCGGTGAAATGTTTTAGTACGCTTCTGCCCTATCACAACCCCTATCACAACACCAGTGGCATCGTACATCACCTCAAATGGTTTCGACCAATCTAGACCAATGATTACTGGGGCTGAGATCGTTTTAGCCTACAGACACTCAAAGACTTTGGTGCATGTTTCATCAAAATTTAACTTTATATCATTTTCTAACAACTTACATAAAGGATGTCCAATTTTAGAAAAGTCTTTGATGAAATGCTGATAGAACCCTGCATGACCCAAGAAACAACGAGTCCCTTTCATAGAGATAGGTGGAGGTAGCTTTTCCATCACTTTAATTTTTTCTCTATCCACCTCCAAAAATTTCTTGGATACCTTATGGCCTAGGACTATGCCTTCCTTAACCACGAGCTGGCAGTTTTCCCAGTTTAGCACTAGGTTTTCCTCTTCACAATTCTGTAGTGCCCTGCTAAGATTCAAAAAATAGTCATCAAAAGTGTCACAAACCATAGAGAAGTCCTCCATAAATACCTCCAAAGTGTCTTCAACTATGTCTGAAATGATGGACATCATACACCGCTGAAAAGTAGCTAGTGCAATACACAATCCAAATGCCATGAACTTGAGCCTAAAGATGCCATAGGGACATGTAAACATTGTTTTCTCCTGGTCCTGTAGTGCAATTGAGATATGATTATACCCAGAGTACCAATCCAAGAAACAATATCACCCTTTTCTTGCCAACCTGTCTTACATCTGGTCCATGAAAAGCATTGGGAAATGGTCTTTAAAGGTCCATCTATTTAACTTTTTGTAGTCCATGCACATTCGCTAACCTATAATTGCCTTTGTAAAATTAACTCATTCTTAACATTTGCCACTATTATCATTCCACCCTTCCTGGGTACACAATGCCCTTGGCTCACCTAATGACTATGAGAAATGGGGTACACCACCCGTGCATACAACCACTTGATAATTTATTTCTTTACCAGCTCTTGCATTGGTGTATTCTACCTCCTCTGGTGCTCAATACTTGAACTACAATTTTCTTCCATTTAAATTTTGTGTGTGCAAATGCCTGGAGGTATCCCAATGATATCAACAATGGTCCAACCAATTGCTTTCTTAAATCTCTTCAACACCTTCACCGTTTCTTGCACTTATTCAACATTAAGATCTATAGCCACGATAACTAACAAAGTGTTATTTTCACCTAGAAATACATACCTCAAATGACCTGGCAGTTGCTTCGATTTAAGTATAGGCGGTTCCTCAATAGGTTGTTTAACTGGAGGATTTAGCCTATTTATCAAGTCCAATGCTAACTTCTTGGGAGAATATGAATATGAACCCATGTCTTGTAGTGCATTCACAGTCTCAACATAATTGACCCAAAAGACTTCATCAAAGTTCCTTTTCACTGCAACCAATTTCTCTATGACAAATCTTTCATCTATGGACACTTTAGTGTTTCCTTCATCAACAATATCAATTGCAGACACCACACTCATATCCTGTGGTTTTTTCATCGCCTTGTACACTTTGGATTTAAACTCTTAGTTATTCAGCCAAAATTTCATCTCCTTACTTTGTACATCAACTAGTGCTCTGCCTGTGGCTAGAATTGGAGTTCTTAAACTTATGGGAACCTCAAAATCCACTTCGCTATCCAGAATCACAAAATTTCCACAGCCCTCTTCACCAATCTATCTACGAACATCAACCTCATCGCGGTGGGCTTTGGATCCCCAACCTATAACACCCCGTAGTTTAGTAGGCCAACTAGGGCTAAGTTAGAAGGCTACAAGTCAAGGCTAGAGGGAATGAGACAAGGCAAAGGGGAAAGGGTCAAGGCAAGAGCCAAGGCTGCCCCAAGCTGCAAAGGCACTGCCCTAGACCACACAGCCTTCATGACTCATGGTGCCACCCGTGGTGGTGAGGCAAAAGCTCACCAAGGCTGCCCCAAGTGTCATGACCCAGGGATACCTGATGAGTCCAAAAATTGGACTCATTTAAGGCTATATTTTAAAACAAATTGCATCCTCAAATGATTATTTTATCTCAATATCTGATGAAAACCCTTCAGTTTCAGGTATTTGAAGTTTTAAGGAAATCATGGACACTACGTCGTAAAAAGGAACGAAAAAGCTGAAAAGAACGAAGAAATTAAGGCCTGAGGATCACCGAGTCCACTTGGCGAGTCGCCAAAGGATCTTACTTTACCTTTCGTTCCAGTGTGCTGATCCCTGCAGAAAAGGATCAAGTCGATGAAAAAAGGGAGCATTCGGCACATCGTCGAGAAGTTCTGCGAAGCAGTACTATGCCGCTCAATGACCTAGAGCACGACGATACTGAAGGGTAGTGCAAGACGGCGATGAACTACACCAAAGGTCGAATCGTCAAGTTGATCGGCGATTTTGACTAACGATGCCGAATGATCCGATGCAACACAAATTTGTGAAAACTATAAATACTAGTTAGAGTTGTAGTTTTTAGGGTAAAAAAAACCATTGTTATAATTTTCACATAGAGTGGAACAATTAGTATAAATTTCATATAGAATAGTACTTTTTGATATTTTTCCTCTAAGTTTGAGAGGGTTTTGAAGACTTGAAGAAGAAGAGGGTTTCATCTTCAAGATTTGGAGTTGGGTCTCTTTGATTCTTCATTCTTGGCCTGTAACAAGACTTAAATCTTCATACCCATTTGAATGCAAGCTCATTTAGGTATAAATTTCTATCTCTTGATGTGTGGCTAAAATCCCCAATTCTTGGGATGTGATTTAGTGAGTATGGGTTATGATAATTGTTGGGTCTTGCTTGCTGATAGTTTAATCGTAGTTTAAATGTGATTTCTCTTAGTGGTTGTGGATGAACTTAATGAGGTTGTAGTTGCAAATACAAGTTTATTTATGTGTTTTCGGCTTTCTCGAGAGAGAGGTCGTAAAACTAAGACCACTAAATTGATTACCAGTGTGAGTGGGTTGACATAAGGTTCATCTCGAGAGAGTGAACCCTAGTCCCATAACCACACACTCAACTCGAGAGAGTGAGTGGGTTAAGGCGTAGGCTGGTCTTCATGCGGCAAATGGGTGTCCGAGAGGAATGCATTTGAAACGAGGTAAGTTGCTTGAGAGAGAACTTATCCCCTTTAAAGTCTAGCCTAGTCACAATTATTCTATGAATCTTCTATCGAAAGCATGTACCAAATAATCTAGATTAACCCATATTCCCGTCACATCCCAAGTATCCCCTCTCATTATTTAGAAACCCTTGTTTATTTTACTTTTTTTACTTACTAGTGACAAAACGCCTCCATTGTTAATTGACACTTTTGTGTCCCCCTTTCATTTACAATGTTTTTACTCGTTAATGTCTTTAGCTACGACTAGTTAAAACTAAAATTTATTTTTCTATAAATTCTCAAGCCACTCTCTTAGGACGATCCCAACCCTTGGTTGGGTTACTAAACTATTGTACGATCGTAGACACTTGCATCAAAAGTTGTGTCTTGATTACGCAAACACAAAAATGGCGCCGTTGCCGGGGAGTGGTGGTATTTGAGAATTTTTAGATTAGTATAGTTTTTTTTCTTCTTAGTTGTTGTCTAGTCACTTAATCTTCAGTTTTGTTTTGAATATTTGTGTGTCACAATAGGATATATGAGTGGAAACGAGGAGAACAACTGCCAAGAGGGTCACCCAATGGGTGGTGCTTTTTATCAAGACGACATCGATGATGTTAATAGTGTTTATAACCTCGACCACGTGGGCGAGATGAGTGTAATTTGCATGCCACAAGTCGACCGAAATGTAATGTTCGAAGTTACCAGCACAACACTCCAGCTCATACATTCAAGAGGTTTATTTGGAGGGTTAGAGCATAAAGATCCACACGATCAAATATGAAGCTTTGTGGAAGTGTGCATCCCTTTATCGTTCAAGAATCTATCTCAAGAATCCATACGGCTTTGCTTATTTCCATTATCATTGACCGGGGGAGCTACTAAATGGTTTGTCAAGCGTCCAAACAACTCCATCAAATCATGGGAGGATCTGGTTATGGCATTTCATGAAAGATTCTTTCCTCCGTCAAGAATGATGAAACTTAGAGATGACATTTAGAATTTCAAGCAAAAGGGGGGTGAACCAATTCATAATCATGGACAAGGTTCAATAGATTTTTGCGTAAGTGCCCAATGCATGGACTGCCAAGTGAATTGTTGCTCCAATACTTTTACCGTAGTCTGGACTCGGTTAATAAAGAGATAGCTGATCAATTGGTGCAAGGAGGAATAATGTTTCAATAATTTGAAGTAACCTCATTTCTCCTAGATGGTATGACTAAAGTAAACTAGGCATGGTACACCAAAGATGGTCAAGTTTCCCCACTGTGCTTCCGATTAACACAAGAACAAATCGATAAAGAAAGGGAAAGGGACAAAAACATCAAAAAGATCTTGTCTCAAATGGAAATTCTACAAGAACATATGAAGGGGACACATGGAGTATTTCGAGTTGAGGAGGGTTCTTCTTCAGATTACTCAAGACCGGGGTAGAATCAAGGTTGGAACTCCAGAAGATACGAGAAGGGTTTCCACCTACGCTCTCAAACACGGGGGGGGGGGGAATCAAGGTTGGAACTATTATCGGGGTGAAGAACCAAGGAGATATTTGCAAGATTGGGATGAGCAGGATGATCATGAGGAGGACCATACTCACTTGAGTGAAATCTCATAATCTAAAGGGAGTGCGAGTAGTCCTCGGGTAAATGATTTATTATCGCGCATGAAAGATGACTTTTCATCATTGAACAGTAAAGGGAATTCTCATGCTAATGCCATCAAAACACTGGAAGGTAAATTGAGTCTATTATCAGCTCAATTAACATCCAAAACACTGATGGAAGATAGTGAAAGAGAGTTGGATGTAGTTACCCGTAGCGACAAGGTGGCAATAGGGAATCTGATGGAAGATGAGGATCCTCAAAAGCATGAAGAGAGCCAAGGTCTGGAGGAACAAGAATTACCTATTCGACAAAACCTTACCAAAGAACCACAAGTGGAAGTGATGAGTCCACAAATTGGACTCATTCAGGGATATATTTTAATAAAAATTGTGTCCTCAAATGCTTATTTTATCTCAATATCTGATGAAAACCTTTAGGTTTCAGGTATTTGAAGTTTTAAGGAAAGCGTGGACACTACGTCGCAAAAAGGAACGAAAAGGCTGAGAAGAATAAAGAAATGAAGGCATGAGGATCGCCGAGTCCACTTGGTGAGTCACCGAAGGTTCTTACATCACCTTTTGTTCCAGTGTGCTGAGCCCTGAAGGAAATGATCAAGTCGACGGAAAAATGGAGCAGTCGGTGCATCACCGAGAAGTTCCGCGAAGCAGTATCATGTCGCCCAATGACCCAGAGCACAACGATGCTGAAGGATGGTGCAAGATGGCGATGAACTACACTAAAGGGCGAATCACCGAGTTGATCGGCGATTCCAACTAATGACGCTGAACGATCTGCTGCAACACAAATCTTTAATAAGTATAAATACTAGTTAGAGTTTTAGTTTTAGTAGTTGAACCATTATTATAATTTTCACATAGAATAGTACATTTAGATATTTTTGCTCTAAGTTTGAGAGGGTTTTGAAGACTTGAAGAAGAAGAGGGTTTCATCTTCTAGATTTAGAGTTGGGTCTCTTGGATTCTTTATTTTTGGCCTGTAACAAGACTTAAATCTTCATACCTATTTGAATGCAAGCTCATTTAGGTATAAATTTCTATCTCTTGATATGTGGCTTAAAATCCCAATTCTTGGGGTGCGATATAGCGAATATGAGTTAAGATTGTTGTTGGGTCTTGCTTGCTGATAGATTAGATGTAGTTTAATGGTGATTTCGTCTAGTAGTTGTGTATGAATTTAACAAATTTGTAGTTCTAAATACAAGTTTATTTATGTGTTTTTGGCTTGCTCGAGAGAGAAGTCGCGAAACCAAGACTACTAGATGGAATGGGTCGACATAAGGTTCAGTTTGAGAGAGTGAACTCTAGTCCCATATCCTAACACTCAGCTCGAGAGAGTGAGTGGGGTAAGGCGTAGGCTGGTCTTCATGCGGCAAGTGGGTGTCCGAGAAGAACCCATTTGAAACGGGGTGAGTTGCTCGAGAGAGAACTTATTCCCACATAAAGCTTAGTCTAGTCAATATTACTCTATAAATTTTCTATTGAAAGCGTGTACCCAATAATCTAGATTAGCCCGTATTCCCGTCACATCCCAATGATCCCTCTCATTATTTAGAAACCCTTATTTATTTTGTTGTTTTTACATACTAGTGACAAAACCCCCTCATTGTTAATTGACACATTTGTGACCCCCTCTTTAATTTATAATGTTTTTACTCGTTAATATCTTTAGCTACGACTAGTTAGAACTAAATTTTATTTTTTTATAGATTCTCAAAACCACTCTCTTGGTACGATCCCAACCCTTGGTTGGGTTAATAAACTATTGTACAATAGTAAACACTTGCATTAGAAGTTGTGTCTTGATTACAGAAACATCAAAATGGCATCGCTACCGGGGAGTGGTGTTATTTTGGAATTTTTATATTAGTAGAATTTTTGTTCTTCTTAGTTATAGTCTACTTACCTAATCTTTAGTTTTGTTTTGTTTGCTGTGTGTATATTTCAGAAACCATGAGTGTTAATAGTAGAAACGGTAGCTAGGTAGGCCACCAAGACGACATCAAAAATTTCAACGATGTCCAAGAGCCCAACAGCAAAATCAATGGCCCCCATCTCATGGTAGGTGTTGGAGCCATCCGTTTACCCCAAGCTGAGGGAAATGCAGTGTTCCACATAACGAGCACCATGTTGCAACTATTGCAACTAAAGGGACTTTTCAACGGACTAGCTCATGAGGATCCTCATGAGTATCTTCAAAACTTTGTGGATGTGTGCGGATCTTTCTCGTTTAAGAACATCTCTCAGGAGTCGGTCCAATTGAGGCTATTCCCTTTCTTATTGATGGGATAGGCGTGCAAGTGGCTAGCCGAGCTACCACGTGAATCCATTACTTCTTAGGAGGAGTTGGTAACTGCATTTCAAGTGCGATTTTTCCCTCCCTCGAAGATGATGTCACTGAGGGATAGCATCTAGAGCTGTAAACGTCTAGAAGGAGAGCCTCTGCACGAAACTTGGCTGTGATTTAAAAAATTGGTGCTACAATGCCCGACTCATGGTCTGTCCGATAATGTCTTGCTACAGTACTTTTACCGAAGCCTGGATTCGGTGAATAAAGGTGTCGCTGATCAACTTTCACCTGGAGGCTTGATGCAGCAACCGTATGCAGTAGCAACCCAATTTTTAGATGGCATAGAGACCATCAATAGGGCATGGTACACCCGTGAACACCAAGTCTCTCCTCTCACATTCAAACTATCCAACGAGTAGATGAACAAAGATCATGAGAGAGACCAAAACATGGACAAGATCATGACACAACTTGATATTTTATCAAAAATTTCATGGGGGCTGGTGCATGTGGTGTCAATGCTGTTGGGGTCGGGTGCACAAATCCTGAGGAGGCCAATTTTGACGCCTTATATAATGAGGAAGCGAACTTCCTAGCCAACCAAGTTGGTGGGTATTGATCAAACTACCCAAGGCAGGGTGGTAACCAAGGTTGGGCTAGATATGAAAGATGGAAGTATCGTGAATGGAGAGACCGTAATCCAAATTGGAAGGATGGGGAGAAGGATAGATATGTGCCTCCCCATGAGCGCTAGAAACCCAAGGATTCGGAAGATGGTAGATCTAAGGATATGCTCTCGCGTATCCTCAACAAAGTTGAAGGGTCAGACAAAATGCTAAAATGCATGAAAGAAGATGTGTCTACCCTTAGCCATACTGTCACCTCCCATTCAGTTTCAATTAAGCAGTTAGAAACCCAGATGGGTCATATCTCATCTCACCTTAATCCGAGACAACTAGGGGGTTTTCCGAGTGATACTTTGGCTAACCCCAAGAGTGAGTTTTGAAGTTGAACTTGCATCGTGCCCACGACATTAACTAAGGAACTGTTTGGGAGGCAACCTGAAGCCCATTATTGCATTGTTTTACTTTGATAAAATAATGGTGTGTTGATTGCGTAGGTGAAAGCGTGGAAGTTGAATGAGAAGCGCAGATTGGCAAATGAAAGATCTATTCTGCGAATCGCCAAATTATTCGGTGACCCCGACGCACTCCGCCATTTGATCCAACCCAGTTTGGGTTTGGATCTCTAAAACTCGACGGGGCAAGTGAACGCTCTATGAATCGCCAAGAGGGTCGAGGATCGGAACTAATATTGCCGAATGGACAAGAACTGGACGGTCTTTCCGCCAAATGTTTAAGAAGCTCAAACTTCATTCTCTTTCCATCACTTTTTCACTTTCCCAAACTCACACCTGCACTCTAATTTTATTATTTCTTACACCGTCGAAGTATTTTAGTTAGTTTATTTGTGCGCAGGCTAGGATACATTGCTTCCTAGCATTTCATTAACCATTTGAGCCGCGCAAAAGGTTAGTTTTTCAAACCCCGTGATGATCTTGTCAACATTGTATTCGTTTGCAAATATTGTGATGAAATCTACTAAACCTTCCTGATTGGGCTTAATTGTTTATGTGTCAATTTTACTTCAATATCCCCGCTTTTATTGCCTAAAATGTGAAATCTTGTTCTCCAATGCATCGAGTGGAGTTAATGTGCGATGGGTGGCATTCTTATGTTATAAGTCCCGGTTGAATTTGTGCTTTTTGTGCTGAAATTACTTTTTCCGGGGTTGCGGGCCGATTTCAAGAAGTTTGGTCAAAAGTAGGCATGATGGGTGATTCGGCGAGCTGTGATGAGCTCGCCGAACCGCTCCACATTTCTTCTAAGTACCCTATCTCTCCCTTATTATCATACTTTATTTTTTATGGCTGCTGTAAATTTTGGCGAGAAGCACAAGATCGCCAAGTGCACTATGCTGCTCACCGAATGTCATCTTAATCGCCCTTTGTCTGCATCCCCAACCTTTCTGCACTGTGACCTTCAGCGGATTGTTTGTGGCTTGCAAAAGGTATTCGACGGCATGCCAAATGGACTATCTTGTCTTTTTGCAGCTGAATGTCTTTGTTTTGGTTGTCAAATATGTTCTAACATTATCTCAAGACTTTGCAGACATTGCCAGACCAAAAGTTGCAGGAAGAAACATGCCACCTAGACACATAAGAGCACAACATTTAGAAGAACTGCAAGGAGCGAGAACAAGACAGTCAGTTCGAGAAGGAGGATGCCCATCGACCTTATTGTCCCTTGGAGCAGCTCATGATTTAGATGAGATGATTAAGGCTAACCTCGTTGCGGCAGCTGAAGTAGGAAACCATAATCAGAAGGAGGACACACCGGGCAGTGATGCCCAGACAGATGCGGCAGCTAACTAACCAGGATTATCCTTTGCCTCCCTCTCTGTTTTTCTCTATTTGTACTTTCGAATGTTTGTTATTTACATTTGAGGACAAATGCATTTTATTTGTGGTGGGGTGAGGCCCACACCTTTTATGTGCTACTTTTGCTCGTATTCTATGTTTATATTTGGGTTGTTCTATTTTAAATTTTGTTAAATATTTCTTTCTGTGGATGTTTGAGCTTGTGGCTCCTTTTATTTTACATTGCAAAATGATTTTGACCCTTATTTTGACCCATCCAATTTTTTTAAAAAATTTTCACACATTTTTGCCACCCCTCGTGTGTTGAATATGGCTGTTCAATTGCAAAAAATTGAGTCTTGGTTTCGATCAATACCGATGACTTGAATAGTGCTTACAATCGATCGAACATAATGTACAACTACGATGAGGCCAAATGAAGTTGCATAGATAATATGTGAATTCTTTGCATCTCGTTGTGATTAGCCATTTACCAAATTTATTCTCTTGTGATGACCGTTGTACACTAGCGAAAGTGTGGAGTCTTGTTTGACTTAAGTGTCGATGGCTTGTGTGATGAGCTTACCTGGAACTATTTATGGCAACACCTAGAATTTGCCCTGTTGGTCCAGTTGATTAAGTAAGACTTTCTTTTGATATGAGCTTAGGCTACTTTGAAGAGTGTGAACCAATTTGACATATACCTCTTTTGTGACCTACCTTGTGAGCGTGTGATTCTCTCTTGAACACTCCTCGAGCCTTACCTTTCTTTGGAGAAACTTGATGAAAACTATACCTTTCTTAATCCATCATCAATAATCCTCATAAAGTTGTGGTTAGTTGAATAGCAAACATAGGCCAAATGCCTAAGTTGGGGGTGTGGTGAAAAGAAAAGGGAAAGTCAAGAATTGCAAGGAGAGTCTCTGTTAACCCATGGTGTTGAGAAAAAAAATGGAACCCCTCCATATAAAAAAAAGTGAGAAAGAGAAAAAGAAAAGAAAAGAATGAAAAAGAAAGTTGCAGAATAAAGTGAAAAGGAAAAGGGGTTACCAACACACCATGTGAAAGTGAATAATAGGATGACTTATGAGAACTAAAGAAAATGATAAATGAAAAGGGAAAGAAGTGTTGTGAGCACCATATTTCATGAGGATGAAAGTCACTAAGCCTAAAATGATCATACCTTTACACTCAACCCTGTTACAGGCCTTGAAAAGACCTTCGTGATCTTGAGAAAGTCGAAACAAATGTTAATTGGAAAATACGGGCAAACCTATGGGTGAAAGCATGCACTGTTTTCATCTTTGTGAGTGTGAGCGTTGAATCTGATTCCTGAACTTTAAATTGATTATACCTTTGCGTGTGAAAATGGAATCATCATTTTTGTGAGGGAATTTAAAGGCTTTTGTTGAGCTTGAACTTGCATTTGAAGCAAGTATTGCGAGCTTGAGAATCTTTGGTAATGGTGTGTCACAACTTGAATCTTTGAGTGCACAATTGATCCATGCATAAGTAAATTGAGTCTTGTTGTGTGCATTCATGATTGAGTCTTGTGTAGCACTGTTCGAGACACCCTTTTTGAACGGCTGAACTTGAGTTTGCTTGAGGACAAGCAAAAGTTTAAGTTGGGGCTGTTGATGAGTCCACAAATTGGACTCATTCAGGGCTATATTTTAATAGAAATTATGTCCTCAAATGCTTATTTTATCTCCATATCTGATGAAAACCTTTAAGTTTCAAGTATTTGAAGTTTTAAGGAAAGCATGGACACTGCGTCGCAAAAAGAAAAGGCAGAGAAGAATGAAGAAATGAAGTCATGAGAATCGCCGAGTCGCCGAAGGTTTTTACGTCGCCTTTTGTTCCAGTGTGCTGAGCCCTGAAGGAAAGGATTAAGTCGGCGGAAAAATGTAGCAGTCGGTGCATCGCCGAGAAGTTCCTTGAAGCAGTATCATGTCACCCAATGACCCAGAGCACGACGATGCTGAAGTCTGGTGCAAGATGGCGATGAACTACACCAAAGGGCGAATCACCGAGTTGAACGGCGATTCCGACTAATGACGCAGAACGATCCGCTGCAGCACAAATATGTAATAACTATAAATACTAGTTAGAGTTTTAAGTTGTAGTAGTGGAACCATTATTATAATTTTCACATAGAATAGTACTTCTGGATATTTTTTCTTTAATTTTGAGAGGCTTTTGAAAACTTGAAGAAGAAGAGGGTTTCAACTTATAAATTTGGAATTGGGTCTCTTGGATTCTTCATTCTTGGCCTGTAACAAGACTTAAATCTTCATACCCATTTGAATGCAAGCTCATTTAGGTATAAATTTCTATCTCTTGATGTGTGGCTAAAAACCCTAATTCTTGGGGTGTGATTTAGCGAATATGGGTTAAAATTGTTGTTGGGTCTTGCTTGCTGATAGAGTAGATGTAGTTTAATGGTGATTTCATCTAGTAGTTGTGTATGAATTTAACAAATTTGTAGTTGCAGATACAAGTTTATTTATGTGTTTTCGGCTTGCGAGAGAGAGAAGTCGCGAAACCAAGACTACTAGATTGATGGCCTAAGGAGTGCGTCGACATGAGGTTCAACTGGAGAGAGTGAACTCTAGTCCTATATCCTAACACTCAGCTCGAGAGAGTGAGTAGGGTAAGGCGTAGGCTGGTCTTTATGCGGCAAGTGGGTGTCCGAGAGGAACCCATTTGAAACGGGGTAAGTTGCTCGAGAGAGAACTTATTCCCACATAAAGCTTAGCCTAGTCACTATTACTCTATAAATTTCCTATCTAAAACATGTACCCAATAATCTAGATTAACCCGTATTCCCGTCATATCCCAAGGATCCCTCTCATTATTTAGAAACCCTTATTTATTTTGTTGTTTTTACTTACTAGTGACAAAAACTGCCTATTGTTAATTGATACATTTGTGTCCCCCCTCTTTAATTTATAATGTTTTTACTCGTTTATGTCTTTAACTACGAATAGTTAGAACTAAATTTTACTTTTCTATAAATTCTCAAAACCACTGTCTTGGGACGATCACAACCCTTGGTTGGGTTACTAAACTATTGTACGATCGTAGACACTTGCATCCGAAGTTCTATCTTGATTACACAAACATCAAGAAGCGGAGCAACAAGTTCAAGTTCCAAAAGTCATGCACCCTTTACCCAAGATACCTCCACCATTTCCCCAATGTTTGAAAAAGAAGAATGAAGATGAGAAGTTCAATTTTTTTGTATTTAAGAACTTATCAATTAACCTTCCTCCGGTGGAAGCATTGTTGGAAATGCCGGGATATGCCAAATTCATGAAAGAGCTCGTTACAAAGAAAACGATCTTGGACTATGAAATGATTAAGGTGCCCCATAGTTGCAGTGCAACTATGACAAATGATTCAATCACTAAGAGAGAAGATCCTGGGGCATTCTGTAACAACCCTAAAAAATTAAATAGGATGAACTAGAGCTTGGCATGTGTTTTGGAAGTTGGTAACTTGTTAAAATGATAAGTTTTGGCTTTTAAAGATTAGTTTGAAGAGTTTTGAGGTCAAATGTCAAGGGTGGACCATGACGTTCAGAAACTAGTCTTTTGGCTCTAGTATGTTTTAGTGTGTTGTCATTGAAGTTGGTATGTTGTTTGAGGTCTAAAACTTGTAGATGTGACCCTAGTACCTAGATGGAAATGTTTAGGGGTTAAACGTCCGGGAACGACTCCCTAAGGACCACCCTAAGTGTCCTTGAGGAGGACCTTAAGTTAAAACCCCCAAGCTGCTAAAAGTGGGTGATCTACGGCCAGTAGGTCCACTTACGGTTAGTAAGTCTGCTCCTTAGGTCAAGACTTAGACTAGGGAGACTTAGCTCCCTTAGCCAAGTCTCTGACCAAAAGTACGAACCCATAGAATGGTCCGTCACTCCACCTACGGTCCGTAGGTGGAGGTTTCGTAAGTCTAACCTGTTTTGCTGGTGCAAGTCAGCCAAGCCAAGGGGTGGTTTGGTAAATTCCACCCTTGGCCAATTAAATACATGGACGGTTATTTTATGTATTTTTAGGTATTTTAAGTATATTAAAACTATAATTTCCCTATTTAGAATTCATTCTTAAATAAAAAACCCTTCTCTCCTAAAAGTTCTCTCTAATACTCTATTGAAGGTCAAGGTGAAGATCAAGCTAAGGCTGTGGATTTTCAAGGGTTTCTTCTTCAACTTAGTTTGGGTTCATCAAGGTTAAGGTATGATGATCCTTTATCTAGGGGAAGCTTCACCCTAGAGTCAATTTCAAAATAGTTTTCAAGTTTCCAATGTTTATGAAAATCCCTAATTCTTACTAAAACTCATGGGTTCTTGCATCAAACGATTTCAATTGATAAGTTATGATTATGTTGATGTTTAATTGATGATTTTAAGATGATAAACTCTATGAACCCATGGTTTCTCTAAATTCCTAAATTTGTCTTATGTAATGGGTTTTATGGTTATGATTGGATAATGATGGAATTGTTCTTTAATTGAATTGTATTATTGATCTCTATTGTTTTCTATACCTAATTATGGTGAATTTTTGGGGAATTGAGTAAAGGTGATTATGGCTTTGGAGAATGGTAAGTTGACCTAACTTTATGCTATAGTAGAATTGTTCTTGTATGGATTGATCCACTTGAAAGGTGGAGGTGGTTATATATTGAATGTGTTGTGATTATGGCCATGAAGGCATTACATGGTAAATTGAAGTGTTATCATGTTATTGCATAGATTGTTGTATAATGTGAAGGTGTTTATGTGATCTCAATGATGATCTTGTGTGCAGTATTATTGTATTGTGTTGGAAAGTAGGTTCTCTATTAATGATCATGTATGAGATTGATCTAATGTGAAAGGTCCTCCTAGTATTGTAATGTAATCTTGCACATTGATTTGGTAGGCCTAGGGCATCCTCATCCTCCTCTTTGTGTAATTTAATGTGATGTGATGAATGTATCTTAGGACCGGTAGACCAAATGTGGTATCCCCTCCATGAAGTGTGATTGATGTCTTTATTTGGTAGACCTAGTATAGGTGCTCTTTCATGAATGAATGAGTAATGACCTTGAATCGGTAGACGCAATGTAGAAGGTACTCTTCTTGGAAAGTCATGAGCTATCCTTAATGTACCTTGAATCGGAAGACCTAGTGAAAGGACCCTTTCTTCTGTAATGTACTTTGCGTCGGTAGACCTAGTATTGGTAGCCCTCTCAAGTACAATGAATGTGAATGAAATACTCTATCGAAATGGAGGCTAAGCACCGAGTGGATAGGGTTAGATGGAAACTCTCTCAATGATAGGCTAGAGTTCCAATGAACATCTTCCTACCCCAGAACTATGTGCCCACATAGGAGATATATTAGCTAGTGGTCTACACCAACACTATAATATCATCTAGTTCTACCTTAGGCAAGTAGAATATCTCTTTCCGATGTGTGGGTAGAACACGGGATTCCATGTCTAGCTCTCATGGTGTATGTCGGTTAATGCCTATTCCCATCATGTGGGATGTGCACTAGTTATTGGATAGGCTCTACAACGTGTATGTAGTAGTATGGGATGCTATCTACACATGGCACGAGTAGGCTTTGAAGATACTAAAGTGAGTTTCCTAAGCCTTAATGGCTAATGAGTGAAAGTCCTCTAAAGGAATGAATGTGTCCTAAATGGCTTAATGAAGATGTTGAGTTATTGTCTAAATGAAATAATGAATGAGTAGCTTATATTGATGAAATGATTACTTAGCATGTTCTGTATAAATGGTAAGGTTCTTGTCTATTGTAGCCTTGAGGAATACCTAGGTGTGATATGAAGAGGTTGTATGGGCGGTCACTTCATGTATTACTTAGGTTTGTCTTAGGGTAACTTTATACAGAAGTCCTAAGAGGTTGAATGGCTTATTGATGTATGTACCTATGGGTTATATGTGGTTCTTGCCTAAATGTGGTGTATGAGACTTTATATATTGAATATGATGATTATTATGACTTTGTATCATATTATGAATATTTTTATAAAAAATGGCATACAAGTATGATTTGAACTCAAATTTCCTTTTTAACATGTTTTTGCATAGTCATCATACTTAGTGCTTAATTGTGCTAACCCCATTGTTTATTTTCTACAAAGTGTAGGTTCCGACAAGTGATAGCAATTCTCTAGTGAAGCTTGGGATTAGAAGTTCTCTCAAGACCTATCTTGGTATGTCCTCATGTGTTCGAGGACAAGGATTCTATGTTTCTAGTTTTGTATTAAGACTCTTGTAATAGACTTTAGCATTTTCGATTGTATAAAGGGCCGCGACCCTATCTTGTTAAATGTTGTTTAAGGATGGCCTGTGAGACTTAGTATTTCCGCTGCGTATAAATGAGACTTTTAAATAGTTTGGTTTTAAATAAAGTTTTTAATTCCGCACTATTTTCTATATCGAATGTTATGAATGCTAAGAGACTTGTATTAGACCTCTTCGAGGTCGAGTACTCCGAGTTACGACTAGGGGGTGCTCTCGGGTCGTGTCAAACTTGGTATCAGAGCATAAGAATTTGGAAATGGTTCTTAGGTTCAAAGTTTCACAAGCCACGTCTAGTAGAGTCTTGTTCATCAGTGTGAGTCGCGAAACATCTATGAGCGAGAGGCTATAGGATGGTAGAAGTTACACTTTTTTCATATTCTTGACATCGTGCCTTAGAGTGTGGTTCTATAAGTATCCTTTTCCTAATCCTTTCTCTTGTGTTTATAGGATATGGATACAAGAGCTAACCCTAGGAGAGCGGAAGAGGAGAATGTGGATGGAGGAGTTCCTCTCCAAGGTCTTTAAGGTGACCAAGTGCCTATAGGCAATCAAGAGAATGAAGTTCTGGTGGTTCCCCCAGCCATGACTAATGAAGAGATTAGGGCGGCTTTTCTAACTTTGGCCCAAGCCATGACGACCCAAGTGAATAGGGAATTGAGGCTTAGAGTGAATGCCATGGGGAGCACTATGGCTTTTAGATTAAGAGACTTTGTGAGGATGAATCCTCATATTTTTTCTTAGCTCTAGAGTGGGAGAAAATCCCCTAGAATTCTTAGATGAGGTATATAAGATTGTTAGTGCTATGAGAGTGACTTCAATTGAGAAAGCGGAACTTGCCGCCTATCAATTGAAGGATGTAGCCCAAATTTGGTATACTCAATGGAAATCCAATAGGCCGGTTGGAGAGGGTCCCATTGAATGGGGGTTGTTTAACGAAGCATTCCTTGGTAGGTACTTTCCCCGTGAGAAGAGGGAGTGTAAGGTTGAGGAGTTTATAAACCTTAGACAAGGTAACATGAATGTGCAAGAGTACTCCATAAGGTTTACCCAATTGTCTAAGTATGCCCCATCCTTGGTGACCAACCCTAGAGATGAGATGAGTCATTTTGTTACCGGAGTATCCGAACTAGTAAATGAAGAGTGCCATATGGAAATGCTTCATGATGACATGTTGTCTATTTTTGCAGATATGGTCGAAGATTCTATGGAGGTTTTCATGGACGAATTCTCAGTTGTAGGGGATACGTTTGAAGAATGTTTGACACACTTAGGGCAGGTACTCCAAAGATGCATGGAAACGAATCTGGTTCTGAATTGGGAAAAATGTCACTTTATGGTGAAAAAAGGTATCGCTCTTGGGCACAAGGTGTCGCAAAAGGGGCTGGAAGTTGACAAGGCAAAAATTGAGGTCATTGAGAAATTTCCCCTGCCGATTTCAGTGAAGGGTGTTCGCAGCTTCTTGGGGCATGCATGGTTTTACATAGGTTCATTAAAGACTTCTGAAAGATTGCACTCCCATTATGCAAACTCTTAGAGAAGGAAGTGAAATTCTATTTTAATGATGCTTGTATGGCTGCATTTCAGTGTTTGAAAGAGAAAATAATATCCACCCCGATTATTATCAGCCCTAATTGGTCTGAATCTTTTGAGTTAATGTGTGATGCTAGTGGTATGGCACTGGGAGTCGTGTTGGGGTAAAAGCGCAACAAACTATTTCACCCAATTTATTACGCAAGCAAAACTCTAAATAGTGCCCAATAAAATTATACGGTCACTGAACAAGAGTTGCTTGCCATAGTCTATACATTTGAAAAGTTTCGGGCATACTTGCTAGGAACCAAAGTAATCGTACATACTGATCATGCTGCACTCCGTTACATGATGGGAAAGAAAGATGCAAAACCACGATTGATAAGATGGGTACTACTATTACAAGAATTTGATTTTGAGGTAGAAGATTGAAAATGATGTGAATATCAAGTGGCTAATCACTTATCAAGGTTGGAAGTAAGGGAAAATGCTGAGCATGAGGTCGACATAGACAACTCCTTCCCCGATGAACAGGTGTTTGCAATATCTCTCAAACATATGCCATGGTATGCAGATTTTGCAAATTACATTATGTGTGGGCTGATGCCGGATGAGTTTACCTTTTACCAACAGAAGAGGTTCATGTTCAATGTTAAAAAGTACTTTTGGGATGAACCATACTTGTTCCGAGAGTGTGCTGACCATGTCATTAGAAGGTGTGTTCCGGAAGAAGATGCGGTAGAAATTCTCCATGCCTGCCATACATCTCCAGTGGGAGGTCACCATGGTGGTATTCGCACCGCCACTAAAGTTCTCCAGAGTGGATATTACTTGCCGTCCCTCTACAAGGATGCACATGAGTTTGCGAAGAAATGCTCTCAATGTCAGCAGCAAGGCGGAGTGTCTAGAAGACACAAATGACCTCTCACTTCTATTTTATAGGTCGAGCTATTCGATGTATGGGGGATCGATTTCATATGCCCATTTGTGAGCTCATTTGGAAATAAATACATCTTGGTGGCTGTAGATTATGTTTCCAAATGGGTGGAAGCCATCGCACTTTTAACACCCCTCAAAATGAAATATGATAATTAGAGCTTCACATGCTTGCTAGTAGTTGATAAACTTGTATAAATGTTTGAAAATGCGTTTATAGGTCAGTTTAGTTGAGTTTGAAGTCAAACGTCAAGGGACGACCAAGACGTTCGAAAACTAGTCTTTTACGTGTTGGTGTGTTCTAGTATGTTGTTCATGATTTTGTGTTGTTTGGAGTCAAAAATCAGTGGAGGTGACCCTACTGCCTTAATAAATGTTTTTAGGGTCAAAATGTTCGGGTATGACCCCCGGGACCACCCTAAGGGTTCCCGAGGAGGACCCCAACCCTTGGCCAAACAAGCTGCCAAGGCAGCTTGAAGTTGTTCATGGAGGGAGTGGATCTGCGTCGCGGAGACATCGTGGACTCTATTGTCTCAAAATTTAATTCCAAATATCTTCAGGGAACAGCTCCGCGTCGCAGACTTGTTTCGCGATGAAAATGCAGAAATTAAGAAATCAATTTTTAGTTCATTAAAGAGTCCAACTAAGTGAGAGGTGGTTTGGGTACTTTGAGAAATTATTATAAAAGGTTATTCTACCTATTTTAGGGTATTTTAAGTTGGTTAAAACCCCAAAACCTAGAATTAGACCTCATTATCCAAATTGAACCTTCCCTCTCAAATAAATTCTCTCTAGAACTCCATGAAAGACATTGATGAAGCTTCAAGCTAGGGGATGGGTTCCTACTAATTCCTCCTTCAAATTCCTAAGAAAATAAATCACAAAGGTATGGGGATTTTATCTGTGATTCTCCTTTCAATCAAAGAGCTAAATCAAAGTGATTTCAATGTTTTTCAAAAACACTAAAAACCCCAATTTCAATTCTATGCTTGGGTTCTTGCATGAAAGTATTTCAAATGATGATTTATGTTAATATTGATGGTTTTAAGATAAAAAAATCCATGAACCCTTGCATATCTTGAAATCCTAATTTTTGGGTCTAAAGTGGGTCTATTGATTATGAACTAATAATGTGGTATTAATGTGTAGATTGTTATGGGCTATTGATTTATGTATTGTTCTATATTGAATTATGAGGAATTGATGGTCAATTGTGTTATATTGGATGTTTTCCTTGAATGGGCAATTGTGACATAAGGTTTGTGATGATGATGAAGTTGTGAATAGATTATTGATTCTAGTGTGTGTATATATATATATATGTGTGTGTGTGTGTGTGTTGTAGATGTTATAATTGTGAGGTATGATCCCTTTGAAAGTGGGGAGGTGTTTACTTTATAAGCATGTTGTGATCATGGCCTTGTAGGCAAAGTTAGATGATTGTTGTTTTGAGTAATGTTGGTTATGTGAAGGTAATGTGATATGATGTAAATTTGTGTATGGTCTAAGAGCATGAAACACCTTGTGTAGAGACTTCATGTGTTATGATTGGTTGTTGTCTTCTTTGAATGACTTAAAATGAAGGTGTGATTAAGATAGACTATGTTTACCTACTCTCAGACCTAGTGAAGAATGAATGAAAGAATGTGAGAATGAATGAAAAGAATGGGAGTTAATGCTAATGAATGAAAGTTGGGTCTATTGTAAGGATAGTCTCATAAAGTACTCCTTTAAATGAATGGGGTTCCTAGATGAAAGGTTTTCTCATCTTTGAATCCAAGAGCTTCCTATATGAATGAATATGGGCTAGCATGGGTACTCCTTTGTGAGTTGAGATGAGAGTACTTAGTAGCAATCCTTATCCCTAAATGAATGAATGAAATGAATGTCCAAACTCTGTGGGGGAGTAATGTCTAGTACCAAGAGGACATGAAGATGGGTGGATACTCTTTCGTTAGTTGAGATGTGAGTATTTAGTAGCAACCCTTAAGATGGGTGCCCCTTCGTTAATTGAGATGTGGGTACTTAGAAGCAATCCTTTTATCCCTTAACTATGTGCCCACATAGGACTAGCTAGTGGTCTCTACCACGTAAAGGCTAAAAGAATGACCCTACCTTAGGCAAGTGGGGATCCCTTATCCAATAAGGGTTACTACCGGGATTCCATGTCAAGCTCCATGGTCTATGTCGGTTAAGGCTCTTCCCCCACATTAATGAATGAATGAACTAGGGTCTCTTAAGGGTGTACTACTTAGGATAGGTGGTGGAATGGGACATCATCTAGACATTTAAGGGAGATCTTGGTGTGTCTTAGTAATGGTAATGATGAATGAGTCTTATTGGGCTAATTAATGAAAGTGTTGGTCTTTGAGCATGCTAATGTGAAAGTGAGTCATAATGAATTAAATGTAAGTGCTTGTGTTGAATTGAATGTATGTGATGATCTTATGTCATTAATGAATGAAGTTGTCTAAATGCATTAAGTTGAATGAATGATTTATGTTGAGATGTGTATGAATCTTGTCTTGTGTAGCCTTAACGATCACTTGGGTGTGGTATGGAGAGGTAGTATGGGCTGCCTCACCATGTCTTACTTAGGTGAGTCTTGGGATGACATTTGATGAGTGTTCTAGTTTTATGAAGTGACTTGTTGGCTTATGTGCTTATATGTCTTATGTGATTAACTGGTGAAGGTTGAGGTATACATGGTAAGTTCACTTTGTGTGACCTTAAGGTGGTGCCTTAGTGTGGGTGATGGTATGGGATGTTGCCCATACATTGCACAAAGGTATTGCTTAAGGGTTACTTAAGGTGGAGGTCCAAGGCAAGAAGGTAAAGGTAAATAGGTTATGTATGTTTATGACGTATTGTGAATCATATGACTTTGTATTGTTGGTTGTGACTTGTAAGGTGCCTATTACCTTGATGTTCATAAGATTTTATTAAAATGGCATGAAAGCATAACTTCCAAACAAATGTCCTTTTTAGAATGTTTTGCATATCCTCCTACTTAGTACGTGTGTTGTACTAACCCCTTTCTTTTATTTTACTACAAGTGTAGGTTGTGGTAACTAGGAGGAGATTGTGCTTTTGAGTTGCCTGGATTGCTTCACTCTTCCATGTCTTCGGTATGTCCTCAAGATTCGAGGACTATGTTTAGAAGTTTCTTAGTCATTGTAATAGACACTTAAGTTTCATTTCATTTGTAAAGGGCCGTGTCCCTTAGTACGTTTTAAGTTCTTGTCTAAGACTGGCTAAAGAAACTTAGTAGTTCCGTTTGCGTATTGATGTTTTCAATGTTGATGACTCTTGAAGTCTTATGGTTTTATTGAATAAAAGTTTTAACTTCTTAGTGATTTTTATGATCTATGCGATGAATGAATGCTAAGGCCTGTATAAGACCTCCGAGAGGTCGAATATGCATGTAACGACTAGGGGGTGCTCTCGGGTCGTTACAACACTTCCAAACAACGAAGGAAAAAATGTTGTCCAATTTCTAAAACGCTACATCTTCGCAAGACTTGGCACTCCGAGAGCATCATTAGCGATGGGGGGCCCCACTTTTGCATAGGTGGTTTTCAATGGTAATGAGCTAATATGGGGTGAAACACAAAGTAGCAACCCCATATCATCCCCAAATAAGTGGCAAGTCGAAGTGTCAAATCGGGAAATCAAAAGCATCTTGGCAAAGATAGTAAATGTCAACAGAACTGACTGTTCTAGGAAACTCGATGATGCACAATGGGCATATCAAACCGCTTACAAAACACCTATCGGGATGTCTCCATATTAGTTGGTTTATGGTAATGCTTGTCATTTGCCTGTCGAGTTAGAACACAAAGCATTGTGGGCATTGAAAGCTTTAAATTTGGACTGGTAAAAAACTTCAAGAGAGAGGGTAGAGCAGTTGAACGAACTGGATGAATTTAGACTCAGATCGTATGAAAGTTTAGCCATCTACAAAGAGAAGATAAAGAAGTGGCATGACGCTCGGATACTCAAGCGGGACTTCAAGGTAGGAGATTGGGTTTTGTTATGCAACTCTCGACTTAGACTCTTTCCCGGAAAGCTCAAATCCAAATGGTCTAGACCTTTTAGAGTAACATGAGTGTTCACCAATGGTGCCATAGAAGTTGAAGATCTGGATGAACCTCGATTTAAAGTGAACGGTCTATGTCTGAAATTATACTTTGGGGATTGTCAAGAGATTTCTCTAGTTGAAGTGGTGTATTTGGAAGACGCCTGAAGGTGTTGCTGCATCGTGCCGCTACGTTAACTAAGGCGTTGTTTGGGACACAACCCAAAACCCATTTATTGCTTTCTTTCTCTTTAATAAAATAATGATGTATTGATTGTGCAGATGGAAGTATGGAAAGTGAACGAAAAGTGCAGATTGGTGAACAACAGGTCCAATCAACGAATCGTCGAATGGTTCTATGACTCCGAATTAGACCGCCATTAGACTCAAGACCATCTTGTATTTGAGTCTGTAAAACTCGGCGAGCACATGAAATTATTGGCAAACCGCCAACTGTGTCTGCGATCCCAACAAAGACCGCCGTTTGGACTCCCACAAAATATGGAGATTCTGTAAACTTCAGTGAGTCAAATGACCATTCGGTGTATCACCAAATGGATTGGCGAGTGCAACTAATGTCGTCGAGTGGACGCGAACTGGATAGTTTATGAAGGCCACAGGTCTTAAGAGTCCAAATTCTTCACTTTCCCTCGCTATTAAATTTCACAAACTCACATCAAGATATGGTGAAACCAAAAGCGGCCAGGAGAATTGTACCAGCCCAAGAGAATACTGAAAGGATGACGATGAAGGAGGTGGCCACTACATCCAAAGGCAAGGCTACTACACCGCCCACATCTAGTGGGAAGAAAGATAAGGGACAAGGCAACGAAGCCAGGGAAGTCTATGCATCTTCTGGTCGGATACCTATTTCAAAAATTCCAAGAAACCATAAAGTACCTTCATGGGCCCGAGAGTTCTATGCTATTGTACATGCCTATTGGGAAAATTTGCAGGAGGTCACTCTTAGTGGACCTAATAGGGTCAATGCATCAGAAAGAACCCCGGTTCTTGATGCCTAAACCTCGAGCATGACCCCAAGTACGGAAGCCCAGACAGAAGGAGCGACCAATTAGCTAGGATCCCCTCTTGACCTCCCTCTTTGTCTTTCTTTAATTGCCATTTTGGATATGTTGTCATGTGCATCTGAGGACAAATGCCTTTTATTTGTGATAGGGTGAGGCCCACCTTTGTGTGCTATTTGATGTCCGTATTTTGTGTGTATATTTGGGTTGTTCTATTTTAAATTGTGTTAATACTGCTTTTCTGTGGATGTTTGAATTTATGGCTCCTTTTATTTTTAAATGCAAAATGATTTTGACCCTTCCAAATTATTTTGAATTTTTCACACATTTCTGCCACCTCTCGTGTGTTTAATGTGATTGTTCTTTTGCAAAAAATTGAGTCTCAGTTTTGATCAATACCGATGACTTGAATAGTTCCTACAATCGAACAAACATGAATGTACGGCTACGATGAGGCCAAATGAAGTTGTATAGATAATATGTGAACTCTTTGCATCTCGTTGTGATTAGCCATTTATCACATCGATTCTCTTGTGATGACCGTTGCACACTAGCGAAAGTGTGGAGTCTTGTTTGACTTAAGAGTCGATGCCTTGTGTGATAAGCTTACCTGGAACCATGCATGACAACACCTAGAATTTGCCCTGTTGGTCCGGTTGATTAAGTAAGACTTTCTTTTGATATGATCTTAGGCAACTTTGGAGAGTGTGAACCAATTTGATATATACCTCTTTTGTGACCTACCTTGTGAGCGTGTGATTCTCTCTTGAACACCCCTTGACCCTTACCTTTCTTTAGAAGAAACTTGATGAAAACTAGACATTTCTTAATCCATCACCCATAATCCTCATGAAGTTGTGGTTAATTGAATAGCCAACTTAGGCCAAAAGCCTAAGTTGGGGGTGTGGTGAAAAGATAGGGGCAAGTCAAGAAGTGCTAGGAAAGTCTCTTCTTACCCATGGTTTTTGAGAAAAATGGAACACCTCCATATATATATATATATATATATATATAAAAGAGAGAGAAAAGAGAAAAGAAAGAAAAATAATGAAAAAGAGAGTGGTGGAATAAAGTGCAAAAGAAAAAGGGGTTTCCAACACACTATGGGAAAGTGAATAATAGGATGACTTATGAGCACTAAAGAAAATGATAAAGGTAAAGGGAAGGAAGCGTTGTGAGCACCACATTTCATGAGGATGAAAGTCACTGAGCCTAAAATTACCATACCTTTACACTCAGCCCCGTTACAAGCCTTAAAAAAACCTTTGTGAACTTGAGGAAGTCGAAACAAATGTTAATTGCAAAATACGAGCAAACCTTTGGGTGAAAGCATGCATTGTGTTCATCTTTGTGAGTGTGAACATTGTATCTGATTCCTAAACTTTAAATTGATTATACCTTTGCATGTGAAAGTGGAATCATCATTTGTGTGAGGGCATTCGAAGGCTTTTGTTGAGCTTGAACATGCATTTGAAGCAAGTATTGTGAGCTTGAGAATCTTTGGTAATGGTGTGTCATAACTTGAATCTTTGAGTACACAATTGATTCTTGCATAAGTAAATTGAGTCTTGTTGTGTGCATTCATGATTGAGTCTTGTGTAGCATTGTTCGAGACACCCTTTTTGAATGGCTAAACTTGAGTTTGCTTGAGGACAATCAAAAGTTTAAGTTGGAGGTATTGATGAGTCCAATTTTTGGACTCAATTAGGGCTATATTTTAATAGAAATTGTGTCCTCAAATGCTTATTTTATCTCCCTTAAGTTTTAGGTATTTGAAGTTTTAAGGAAAGCATCGACACTACGTCGCAAAAAGGAACGTAGAAGCTGAAAAGAATGAAGAAATGAAGGTCTGACGATCGCCGAAGGTTCTCACTTCGCCTTTTGTTCCAGTGTGCTGATCCCTGAAGAAAAGGATCAAGTCGGCGGAAAAAGGGAGTAGTCGGTGCATCACCGAGAAGTTCCACGAAGCAGTACCATGCCTCCCAATGACCTAGAGCACGACGATACTGAAGGCTGGTGCAAGACGACGATGAACTACACCAAAAGGCGAATCGCCGAGTTGATCGGCGATTCCGACTAACGACGCCGAATGATCTGCTGCAGCAGAAATTTGTGAAAACTATAAATACTAGTTAGAGTTATAGTTTTTAGGGTAAAAAAACATTATTATAATTTTCACATAGAGTGGAACAATTAGTATAATTTTCATATAGAATATTACTTTTTGATATTTTTGCTCTAAGTTTGAGAGGGTTTTGAGGACTTGAAGAAGAAGAGGATTTCATCTTCAAGATTTGGAGTTGGGTCCCTTGGATTCTTCATTCTTGGCCTGTAACAAGACTTAAATCTTCATACCCATTTGAATGCAAGCTCATTTAGGTATAAATTTTTATCACTTGATGTGTGGCTAAAAACCCCAATTCTTGGGGTGTGATTTAGTGTTGTTGGGTCTTGCTTGCTGATAGTTTAATCGTAGTTTAAATGTGATTTCGTTTAGTGGTTTTAGATGAACTTAACGAGGTTGTAGTTGCAAATATAATCTCATTTATGTGTTTTTGGTTTGCTCGAGAGAGAGGTCATAAAACTAAGACCACTAAATTGATGGCCAGTGTGAGTGGGTCAACATGAGGTTCAGCTCGAGAGAGTGAACACTAGTCCCATATCCACACACTCAGCTCGAGAGAGTGAGTGGGTTAAGGCGTAGGCTGGTCTTTATGTGGCTAATGGGTTTCCGACAGGAACACATTTGAAACGGGGTAAGTTGCTCGAGAGAGAGCTTATCCCCTTTAAAGTCTCGCCTAGTCACAATTATTCTATGAATCTTCTATTGAAAGCATGTACCCAATAATCTAGATTAACCCGTATTCCCATCACATCCCAAGGATCCCCTCTCATTATTTAGAAACCCTTGTTTATTTTGCTGTTTTTACTTACAAGTGACAAAAACCCCCATTGTTAATTGACACTCTTATGTCCCCCCTTTAATTTACAATGTTTTTACTCGTTAATGTCTTTAGCTACGACTAGTCAGAATTAAATTTTATTTTTCTATAAATTCTCAAAACCACTCTCTTGGGACAATCCCAACCTTGGTTGGGTTACTAAACTATTGTACGATCGTAGACACTTGCATCGGAAGTTGTGTCTTGATTACGCAAACATCAATACCCCATAGATGGTACACGGCATACTCAACCCCGAAGGGTCTCATACAAGCCCCTTAGCATATCGTAACATAAGATAAAAGAATTGGTGCGGAAATTTTAAAACTTTATCTATACAATCGAAGTCTTTTATAAAAGCAAGCGGAAGTCTAGACTTGTCTCAATTAGCCATCTAATACAATCTTTGAATCAAAATAGGGACACAACCCTTATAATATAGTCCAAACATGAAATAACTAGAAAGGAACTGCAAATGACTAAGCCGTCCTCGAATCTTGGAACTCACCACAAGCTAGGAGAATAGTCTATCGAAGCTTGAACAAAAAGAAGATCACCTTAAGAACTGAACCCTACACTTGTAGAAAATGTAGGAAAATATGGGTTAGTATAAAAATGCCTTAAGTATGATAGACATGCATAAAAACCTTGAAAACATGCTAAAAAAGACATTTAGGTTGAAAACTGTGTTATATGCCAATTTTGAACATCATCATAGAAATAGTTGGAAAACGTAACTCATAAACATAACTCATATGTAGGTCATCATAGCATAAAGGATAACAACATAATCATAGGCATAACCTCCATCATAGACATATGTAAACATTAATCATCATGAGGCATAGTTCATATACATAGTCAATACTCAGATAATCATATCATAATAGAACCATCTCATAAGTAACCCTAACTCATACTTGTGCAATGCATATATAAGATCCCATAATCCATCTATACTAAGTACCACTTTTAGGCCACCATAATTATAATTACCATTCTTTGATTTCATTCATAGGTTAATATTCATAGATAAGGAAAGCAACTCATAGAAATAATCCACATTAAGCATACATCTTTTCAGAAACCTTCATACCATAAGAGGAACACACCATAACCACTCTCAAAGCCTACTTGTGCAATGCATGAATAAGATCCCATACTCCCACACACACTAAGTAGTGCTTCTTGAGGATCCATAGTTCATAATCATTCATTGTGGGTGTAAGCCTTAACCGACATAGACCATGTGAGCTAAACATGGAATCCGGTGTTACCCACACCGAAAAGGGTATCCTATTTGCCTAAGGTAGAACCATTAATTTAGCTTAGATGGATCCACTAGCTAATAACCTATGTGGGCACATAGTTGTGGGATAAGGAGATTGCTATTAGATACCCCGCCTAACTCACGTATGGGCATCCATCTCAAGAGATTTCTTCTAGAAACCCGCCTCAACTCACGTATGGGCTTCCATCTCGTATCAATATCCACTCGGCACTAAGCATTATTCCCCACGGATTACTTATCATAACATTACTTGAGTTCATTTTTATAGAAGAATGTATCAACACTCAATCCAACATCATTCATAAGATAGCTCCTACATTCGATAGGTGAGAATAGCCTTTCAACCTAAGAATCCACATATTGTGAGAAAACCTTTCACAACATGCCATCATCATTCATAGGTGTATAATTGAGAATAGCCTTTCGATAAACACAACAACATTATCTTAATCATAATCACTTACTCTCAAAGTGTTCATAAAACATATACATAAATTTCATAATCATGCATAATTATCAAAATTTACCCTTCAAGGACCATAGATCATGATTCATCATTACATATAGAATTACTACATTAGACATCTATGATAACATAATTCAAATAGATCAATTACTACAAGCATAATTCTATCATATTCTACTTGCATCAATCAATACCCACACTTAAGATCCAAATTGGAAAAATAGGGTAATTCATGGATTCTTGGGGAATTCAACTTAAAATAATATAAAATCATCAATATATCCATAAACAAACATAAATCAATTATTAAAAATGAATTTGAACGGAATCCATGAGATTGAAGTCAAACCCTAGCTTTTGGGTTTTCTAGCTTTGCAATCGGGGTTTTTGGAGGGGCTACATGGATGAAGAGCTACCATACCTTATTGAATAATTCTCACGAATTTGAGGAGAAAATCTCGATTCTTCAACCCTAGCTTCACCTTTCTTCTTCTTCCTTTTCCTTAGAGTTCTAGAGAGAATATTTGGGGAAAGTTGGTTATTGATTTGGGTTTTTGGATTTTATGAGGTGAATGGGTTGTTTAATGACTTAAAAAGGTTTATATATGCTTATTAAAACTATACAAAATGACCTCACTTAATACTAACTTAAAAAGAAATTACCTAAAAACCCTAGCCTTAACCGCCCATTGGAGCAGTTCACAGGCCCCATCCACGACCTCCACCTATGTGGCATGGACTGACCCATGGCCTGTACTGATGGGGCGTGGGTTGGGATCTGCAAATCCAAATGTTGGCCCTTGATCCACGAGACCAGACCACGGGGAGTGGACCCACCCACGGGGCGTGGGTCTTGCAGTAGGTCAAGGCCTTGGGCATATTTTTGGGCAAAAATGTTAGGGTCCTCCTTGGTTGGTCCTTGGGGGGTCGTACCTTGATGTTTTAACCCTAAACCCCTCACATTAAGTACGGGAAGCTAAATTAACGACTCTAACCCTTACGATGAGTTCTAGATAAGCCTACTAGTTTTTGGGGTGTTACATTATCTCCCCCTTGGGAACATTCGTCCTCGAATGACGATCTAGACACCTTACGAAATTAAAGACTTAAGACTTGGAGCCCATCATGCATGAAACATCACAATAATGCACAACTTAAAGGAGGAAACATCAACTCCATCTCAACATGATCAATGCAACATAAGGAAGAAGGAACTACATCTAACAACCATTATGCATGAAAACTTCAATCATTTCACATATTCATAGGAGGAACTACCTTCTCCAACTCAGAGCATGCTCAACTTAATAACATGAAGCAAATTATGCAATTACTCTCAAAAGCATAATAAAGCATGTTTGACAATTCGTCTCATGAAGCATGTAGGCAACTCATACTAAATGCACAATAACACGAGGAATACATAAATCATGAAAACTCATTTTATCACTAATCATGAACTTCTCAAGAACATGCATAACATAAGGAGATCATGGAAATTTTGTAAAACACACATGACTCCAAAACATAAACAGGCCAAGAGGAACTCTTTGTCTAAAGCTAGAATAGGAATAGAAGAGAGAGATGAGGATATCGGGACTCTCAACAATCTTGCTATCTAAGCACACCATCTCCCCCTTGGGAGGAAGCCCCCTACTAAAAACCTCATGTACCACTTCTTTCAAGAAATCCCAAAGAATAGCCAAAAACTCATAATAACCTTACTGGGTTCTAAAATCACTAGAGGCCTAACAATTACAACCAATCCTTGCCAAGGATAACATCAAGGTCTAAAAAGTAGCATCGGAATCTAATCAAACATTTACATCTGTAGAGAACTATCAAAATACCGGTGCCATTAGGAGGAACTTGCTTACCCTCTCTTCTCATAGCCTTTGACTTTGGTCAAATCCTTCATTCTGTGACCACAATTAAGGCAACCTCTTTGCCGGCCAAACATATACCCTCATATTTCATTCAATTCTACTAAGGTCAGATCAAGAAAATTCTAAACCATTTCAACCCATATCCTCACTTTTCGTAGAGTCTACCAACCAATCAAATCTGGGTATTTCCCAAACACCCTACACAAAATGACCATACTTACGATCAATCTTAAATGACAACTAACTCTTTGAAGTTGGTCAACACCTAAACATATCTCCCTCACCTTAGCTAGGTGGTACATGCTACCCTCAAAGTCATTTTAAAGACAAAATATAACCCAAGCTTAGGATATAAACTTTTCCCCCTTTCACTCACAGATAGGCTCATTCGGGAACTAACAATTTTGACTTTATAGGTTCTACAATCCCATAGGATCATAACAATAATACTACTAATCCCTCCTAAGTATGACATATAAATCTAGCATATCAAGTCCTATCTCTTCACCTAGCCATCATTGGCATCCCAACCAACATTTTCTCCCTCGCTCCTTGTAGCATAATGTGATGACCCTAAAATGAAATAGGATGAACTAGAGCTTCACATGTGTTTTGGAAGTCGGTAATTTGTTAAAATGAAGAGTTTTGGCTTTTAAGGTTTAGTTTGAAGAGTTTTGAGGTCGAACGTCAAGGGACAACCATGACGTTCGGAGAGTAGTCTTTTGAGCTAATGTGTTTTAGTGGTGTAATGTTGACCTAGTCTTGTTTGAAAGGGGTCTTACGAATCAACGTCAAGGCACATGTTAGACTCTATGCTATGAGACCTACTCTAGGTTGGCTGAGGGTGCTAGACAAGGAGCCAAGCCATAAGGGGCAAGCCTCAGCCAAAAAGCCAAGGCTGTCCCAAGTTGGTTGCTCACTGCCCCAAAGACCACGGGCACCACCACAACCAGTGGTGCCCTAGATAGTCCGTATACTTGGGCGTGAAGATAACTTGGTCTCAAGGGAGGCAAGGCAACTTTTCCTAGATGCTGCCTCAACTTCACGAGCTCCACCACGACTCGTGGTGTGCACCACAGATCGTGGGAGCCTCCGTGAAGATGCCTTGGGCCCTTGAGGGCTTGACATGGTGGAGAGGCCCACTGGTCAAGGGACCACGGGCACCACCACGAGCCGTGGTTCCCTTCACGACCCGTCCAAGTGGGCGTGGTCCCTGACGGGGCTGCTTTATTTAGGGGCTTTTGGGTAATTTCTTTTAAATGTTTTAGAGTGTGGGGTTTATTTTAAAAGGGTTATATGATACATATAAATAGTTTTAAGTCTTAAAACCTTCCTTTAACTCATTATTCTCAAATACTCAATGAAAACCTCCAAAGTTCTTCTCACTCAATATTTCTCTCTCAACTCAAGGAAGAAAAAGAAGTGGAACCAAGGGTTTTGGATTTCAAGATTTCTTCGTTAAATATTCGTGGGATTCATCAAGTCTAAGGTATGGTGACCCTTGATCCTTGATTATTCTTCCTTTCAAGGAGTCAATATAAAAGGGTTTGAAAAGTTTTCAAAGAACAAAAAACCTAATTTCTATTTTAAGCATGGGTTCGTTGGTAAAATGTTTCCAAAAGCATTATATTGGTGAATTAAGGTATAATTGATGATTTTATATGAAATTTCTTCAAGAACCCATGATTTCACTAAAACCCTAAATTTGACTTATGAAGTGGGTTTATTGTTTATGAACGAATGTTGATAGAATTGTGCTTAGATTGAATTGTAGTGTTGATTTCTATTGTGACATATATCTATCTATGTTGAATTGTTGGAGAATTGGGTAATGGTGGTTTTGGCTTGGATGAAGGGTACGTTGACCTAATCTCAAGGTATTATTAGAATTGTTCTTGTATGGGTTGATCCACTTATGGTGGAGCTGCTTATATGTTGTATTGTATTGTAATTATGGCCATGAAGTCATTATATGGGGAATTGATGTATTATCATGTTATGATGTATTGAAGGTATAATGTTGTAACACCCCAGAAATTCTATGACTTAAGTAAGAGCCTCACCTTATGAATAATGACTTAAAAATAGTTATAATGATGTTTATAAACCTAAAATAATGTAATTGACTTGGTTTGGAAGAGTAAAATTCTAAACGTCAAGAAACGACCACGACGTCTGGAAACTAGAGAAGAATGTGTTCTAGTGTGTCCTTAGGTTTTGGGCAGGTTTGGGAGTGTTGTACGATGATATAATCTGGTGAAAAGGTTTAAAATAGGTAAATATATGTTCCTAGGGTAAAAATGTTCGAATACGATGCCCCCGGGCCACCCTAAGGGGCCCCGAGGAGGAACCCAACCTTAGCCAAGCAAGCTGCCAAGGCAGCTTGCAAATTGCACTTGGAGGGAATAGGGCCACGTCGCGCACTTGCTCCCCCAAAGAGAAAAAAGTATGCTCGCGACGCGGTCATGTCGCAGACTCTACTGTCTAAAAATTTAATTCCAAATATCTTCAGGGAACAGCTCCGCGTCGCAGATTTGTTTCGCGATGAAAATGCAGAAATTCAGAAATCTATTTTTACTTCATTAAAGAGTGCATTTAAGTAAGGGGTATTTAGGGTACTTTAGGGGATGTGCATATAATTATTTTTAATTCAATTTACCTCACTTGTATCATTCAAACACAAAACCCAAAGATCTAAACCTAAAGTTCCTCATTCTCTCTACTCTCTCTCTCTTCTTAAGAACTCCATTGAAGAAGATTGGAGCTGCAGGAAGAAGACCAACTCTCCAAGGTTTCAACTCGGATTTTCGTGGTTAATTCATCAATAAGGTATGGTTGCTTATCACTCTTGGGATTCCTTTCCCCAAGAGGGTCCTTCAAGATGAATTTCAAAATCTCCAATTTCTAGGTTTCAATCCAAAAATGTGGGTCTTCTTTCTAAAGTGAAATTGATGTTATAAACTGACTTTGATGTTATATGAACAATTATGGATGGATTTATGTTGTATTGGTGGTTTCTTGAAGAATTCCCCATGAGACCTATGTTTCTCCTTCGTTTCCTAATTCTAACCCTAGTTTGTGTTGGATATTGATTAAAGGCTATGAATTGAATGTGATGTTATGTAATTCATGTTTGTATGATGATTCTACCCTAGGTTATGTATAATTTCTATGAACTTAGGGTTGAGTCTTTGAATGAAGCCTTGAAGGCTATGAAGGGAATATGTCAATTGCTTATATTGATGTTCATTATGTATTACTTCATGAATTACCTTGTATTATGTATTGGTTATGAACTGATTGGTGATTGTAGTATGAATGTCCTATGAAGGGCAAGAAGGTGTGAAGGTTGGTTCTTTTTTGAACTCAAGTATGAAAGGTGAACTACCTACTTAGATTGTAATGATGCTATACCTAATGTGTTGTTGTGGTGTTGATGACCTAGTTTCCTCATCCTTAACCCTCTACACTTGAATTAGCTATGAAATATGTATGTATGTATGTTATGGTATGATTTCTATATGATTGAAAGATAGTTCTCATGATTATAGTGTAATGTAAAGTTAAAGGGTTACTCACTTACTTATTGTTTCTAAAGTGAAAGGATTGTTACTCACTTATGAACACATATGAGCTATTATGGTAAGATGTTTACATAAGAGTCTAGTAAAGGCTAATGTGAACTTATGTGATGACTAAAGATGATTACAAAAGGGAATTAGATACTTAGCACCGAAAGGGCATGTAAATGAGATGGGGGTCTCAAGTTTAGTAAGTCCGGCTCCCCACATGCGTTTTCTCACGTTTAGCAAGTTCGGATTACCCATGGTATGTGTTGTCTCATGAGATGGAAACCCCACGTTTAGTAAGTTAGGGTTTCTAGAAGCAATCTCCTTGACCCTTAACTATGTGCCCATATAGGACTCTAGCTTAGTGGATCCACCTAGATAGCTATGTATGAATGGTTACACCTTAGGCAAGTGTTAACCCTCTCTTTTCGGTGAGGGAGTAGAACACCGGATTCCATGTAGCTCTCATGGTCCATGTTGGTTATTGCAATATTTCCCTAATGTAAAAGTAAATGAAGGTATGAAAGGTGTGAACTCTTACTAGGGCTTTCTTAAGGGTTTCTACATAGTGTAAGGGAGGGTATGAGACTTCTCTTGGACATTGCACTTGTGGGATCCTAAGAGATGGTTGTAGTAGTGTTCTCTTATGATTATGATTATTATGAATTATGTATGTTGAAGCTATGTTATGTATGATCATTATGAATGTGGTAAGTTATGATGAATATAATCTTATGAATGTATGCATGAAGTAGGTTGCTTAATGTGATACTTGGCTTTGAATAGGGTTATGTGGTTCTATTCTTTGCATTGCACTATTATTGGTTGGGTTGTCTACATGTTGGGATGATAGTAAGTTGGTTTGGACTATGATACTTAATTTGTGTGTATATTGGAGTTACTTGGCAAAAAGCATGTTTTGAATAAAATGTCCTTTTATGCATGTTTTCAATGGTTTTTATGCATAGTAGCCATATTTAGTACGTGTGTTGTACTAACCCATGTTTTCTCCCTTTTCCCAAACATTTAGGTTCGGGTCGTTGAGGATTCAAGATTACTTCTCAAGAAACTTGGAGTTTCTTCCCCAAGTTGGTGAGTCCTCAAGTTCGAGGACAAGTCCCTATCATCTAGCTTCTATGTTTAGTTCTTTGCTTATGTTGAAAGACATTGTTGTACTTCCTATTTGCAAGACTTCTTATTGATGTAAGGGCGAAGTCCCATTTTCGATACTTCTATGTCTAGATGGTGCATTGTGACGAAGTTAGATTCTATTTTTCATATATGAAGTGAAGTTGAACTTCCAAAGTAAAAGTTTTAAATTTTTCGTGATTTTTATTCTATGATACATGTTATGATGAATGCTAAGGACTTGTATAAGACCTCTTCGAGGTCGAATACGCCGGTAATGACTAGGGGGTGATCTCGAGTCGTTACAAATGTGAAAGTGTTCATGGGATCTCAAGGTGATCTTGTGTAAAGTGTGTAGCATTGTGATTGAAAGTGTGATATCTCTTAATGTTCACAAGTGATGATGTTAGACTATGAAGGGTCTCTATATGGTGAGGTTGTCTCATAATTTGGTAGACTTAGGTACCTCTTCTTGAATGTGATATTTTGACTTACGTGTCTAATTGAGCATGGATTGGTAGAGCTAAGCATGGTGCCCTTTCTATGAATGACTAAAGAGGCATTCTAAGCTATATCTTGAGTAGGCTAGACCTAAGCATGGTACCCTTTTCATGAGTAAGTCTAGACCCCTAAGTGAATGTGAAACCTTGAAGTTGTGGACCTTATGGTGATGACCTTCTTCTTGTGTGAAATGATAGACTTAGAGTTGGTGGACTGGAATGGTAGAAAACCCTCTCTAAGAAAGTCAGTGAGCTATCCTTAATGAACCTTGATCGGTGGATCCTTTGTGGTGCCCTTCCTGGTAGAAGTACTATGGGTCGGCTAGACCTAATGATGGTGCCATCTCTAGTACATATATGTGAATGAAACTACTCTATGGGAACTAAGGCTAAGCACCGAGTGGATATGGTTAAGATGGTGGCCCTCTCCGAGCATGAGGTTAGGGCACAATGAACTTCTTTGGATATCCCTTAAACCATGTGCCTACATGGGATGTGTAGTAGTTCTACATTTGGTGAGTAGAACACCCTCCAACGGTGTGGGATCTTATGACACTAGATTCCATGCCTAGCTAGTGTGGTCTATGTCGGTTAATGCCTATTCCCATCATGTGGGATGTGCACTCTAGTTATTGGATAAATTCTATAATGTGTAGGTAGTAGTATGGGATGCTCTCGACACATTGCACGAGTAGGCTTTGAAGATACTAAAGTGAGTTCCCTAAGCCTTAATGGCTAATACATGAAAGTCCTCTAAATGCATAAATGTATCCTAAATGACTCCAAAGAAGAATGTTGACTTGAATATCCTTATAATATATTACATGTCTCTCTTATACTAAGGAAATGAACTACTTAGCATGTTATATTGAGATGTCAAAGTTCTTGTCTGTCGCCTTGAGGAACACTTAGGTGTGTATGAATGAGGTTGTATGGGCGGCCACTTCATGTCTCACTCAAGTGTGTCTTAGGATGACTCTGGATAGAGATCCTAGGATGGTAACTTGTATCCTACTTGGTGTACATGTTATGTGTTGCATATTGATAATTGTGAAGCAATCATTACTTGAGGTGAAGTATAAATGTGAAGTAAATGCTTTATATGTTGGTTGTGATGCAAATTATGCCTTATTTGTTCATGACTTACAAGGTTTTCTCAAATAGCATAGGCATGAGTATCCAACCAAAAATGTCCGTTTTAAAAGCATGTTTTTGCATGGTCATCATACATAGTACTTAATTGTGCTAACTCCATACTTTTCTCTATTTTCTACAAGTGTAGGTGCATGAATGTGATTGAGTTGGCTTAGAGTTGAAGCTTAGGATTAGAGTTCTCTCAAGATCTTTTGGTATGCCCTCATATGTTCGAGGACAAGGATTCTATATTTCTAGTTCTTTATGTTCAAGACACTCTGTAATAGACTTTAGTATTTTCTATTGTGTAAAGGGTCGTGACCCTATCTGGTATGTTTGTCTAAGAATGGCCATGTGAGGTTAGTCTTCCACTTGCGTATAAAGATTGTTTTTAAAGATGTTGACCTTTGAGTCTTATGTTTTTGGATTAAAAGGTATTTTTTTTATACCACACTCTTTTCTATATCGAATGTTATGAATGCTAAAAGGCTTGTATTAGACCCTCTTCGAGGTCGAGTACGCCGTGTTATGACTAGGGGGTGCTGTCACGACCCAAACCTAGGGCCTAGACGTGACATGGCGAATGAGGAACCCGAAGGAACCCCAAACAAGCCTCTCAAACTTGTCATCACACTTCATCGGTCGCGGAAGTACATTCAACATTAATTAACGGGAAATAGGGACTAAGGCAAACCATTTTCAAAATGACATCATAGAATAAGAGTCAAGCTCGTTTACAAAATACTTGTCCAACTCACACCTCTACATACATAGATAGGACGGGGCCATGACATATTACCGGCTCCCCTCATAGTTAAAATACAATTGCAAGCTAAAGTCTCAAAACATAGGAGTAAGAAACATAACATAGCCCTCGAATTATTGAGGACTCACCAACAAACTCGGATAAGCGTCGTACTAGCCACGTGAATGGAGAGAAGGATCAAGAGTAGCTCCGGTCCCTACATGGTGACATCATGTAGGCAAAATATGCGTTAGTACTTGGAATGTACTAAGTATGCGGGGTGCAACACAACAATAAACAAGGACACAATCGAAATACAAGAAATAGTTTCATAGGCATTATGAATAACAATATGAGGATGCATGATCAAAGTGAAGTCAAAACATGTTTAAGTAAATCTATACTAATAGTAGATATCATATGTGTATGCATGATCCAACCAATCTATAACCCCAACTTAGGATGGGGGATGCCGTTCACACCCGGACACCCTGGTGGCAAGGTATAAACCCCTCACATGGTTGATGTTGGTCACACCCCAAGCATCCTAGGTGGTGAGATATAAACCTCTCACATGGTTGATGTTGGTCACACCCCAAACATCCTAGGTGGTGAGATATAAACCTCTCACATGGTTGATGTTGGTCACACCCCAAACATCCTAGGTGGTGAGATATAAACCTCTCACATGGTTGTCCGGTTCTTTTCCCCCGGACCGGGCATGGTCATGCAACACTTTATATAGGAAATTCTCATTAGGCTCTAATGCAATCTCACGTATGGAATGAACATATACACAAGCTTAGTTTGTCATCAACACATCTTTGAAGTTCCATACATCTCATAACTCAAGCTTTAAAACATCAATTTATCAATTCTCCATAGTTGGACATTTTGTCAAACACCTTGAAGGCATGTAATGAAATCAAAGAGCATGGAAATTAGGGTAGTAATTATGCAACCAAAACAGTGAACAACCTACAACAACACCTTTACATTCATAACATGATCACATTATCTTCATTGGATTCTCATTCATATAATGTCATGATAACACTCCAATTTCTCATACTATGCCTTTAAGGCCATAAGCCTCACATACCAATACACCAACAATACACCATAAAATAAGCATGGGTAATGACATACTTCAACAATCTAAAGACCTTTAAACAAGTTTGATTCATATACATTCATTATCTAGCAACCACTTCATAAAGGCATAAACTAGGAATAGAGAGAAATCATGGGTTCATGGAGTATTTTCATCTTAAATCGTCAATACAACAACAATATAACCATAAAGTGCCATTAGAAACCTTTTAAAACCATTTGATGGAAGAACCCATGAGATTGAGTGAAAACCTAGATTTTTCATATTTTGAAGTAACTTTGGATTTGGCTCCTTGTATGGAAAATTAGACAAGGATCAAGACCCCCATACCTTTGCTATGATCTCCCACGAAAATTGATGAAGAAAGCCTTGAATCCAAAGCCCTAGCTCCCACTTCTTCTTCTTCTTAAATGGAGGATTGTAGAGAGGGAAATGTTTTTTTTTGGGATGGGAATTGGATTATGGTATCTAGGAATTAATATAAGTCCTTTGAAAAAAAGGGTCCAACACTTAGAAAAAAAAACAGGCGGGTGAACAGTAGATGAACAGTAAAATCAGCTACTGGAATTTGGATTTCTGCCGGACAGACTTTACGAAAATGGGCATAACTTCTTCGTCCGAACTCCGAATAAGGTGAAACGAAGTGCGTTAGATAGCTAACTCAAAGGGCTTTCCATGGATATATTATTGGCCACCAAATAATTTGTGTGCTAGGAGATATGACCCTCCAAAGTAGACCCTCGAAAAAGGCTTCACTTGGAAATTTTGGATTTTGATACGGTTGCTCTAAAATTTGGGTTAGACCCATTTCCCACTCAATTTGACCCCCTAAACAAGAATATGAAGTCGGATTTTCGAAAAACGAAACGGATTTTGAGATATATGGAAATTACAATTATAGGTGTTTCCGAAGCACATTTTCGGGCATTTTTTGGGGTCGTTTCAATATCTCCCCCTTGGGAACATTCGTCCCCGAATGTGGAAGAGACGTACAAGGCAAGACTTAGTAAGAACATATCAGCCCCAACATGAATGCAAAAATTTTATTTAAACATCACTTCAAGATTTCAAAACTTAGTGTAAAGCATCCATAACTCATCAATTTAAACATATATGCACATTAATGATTCAGAGGCTGAAATGTTAGGACTCGATGGAGTACAAAGGACTTGATTTAATACCTTAGGCTTGAGTGGAGTTGAATAGATAAGGATAACGTCTTTGCATGTCCGCTTCGGCCTCCCAAGTAGCACTCTCCACTTGTTGATTTCTCCAAAGCACCTTAACGGACGCCACTTCTTTGTTCCTCAACCTTTTAACTTGTCTATCTAAGATCTGAACCGGGACTTCTTCATACGTCAAATTATCTTCTACAACACCCACAACCTCAAGAGGTACAATAGCGTTAGGATCACCAACACATTTCCTCAACATCGATACATGGAATACCGGATGAACTAATTCCATCTCCTTGGGCAACCCCAACTCATAGGCTACTTTACCAACCCTTTTTATTATCTCATAAGGACCGACATACCTAGGACTTAATTTCCCCTTCTTACCAAAACGAACCACACCTTTCATTGGAGAAACCTTCAAATAAACCCAATCACCCACTTTGAATTCAAGATCCCGTCTCCTCACATCGGCATAAGACCTTTGACGACTTTGGGCTGTTTTCAACCTCTCCCTAATCATCCTTACCTTCTCAAGAGCATCCATGACCAGATCCGGACCCAACAAGGCCACCTCTCCGACTTCAAACCACCCAACCGGTGACCTACACCGTCTACCATAAAGTGCCTCAAAAGGAGCCATACCGATACTAGAATGATAACTATTGTTGTATGCAAATTCAATCAAAGGAAGATGATCATCCCAACTACCTTTCAACTCCAATACACAAGCTCTAAGCATATCCTCCAAGGTTTGAATTGTTCTTTCGGCTTGGCCATCCGTTTGAGGGTGGAAGGCCGTGCTAAGCTTTACCTTTGTACCAAGACCCCTTTGGAATGACTTCCAAAAGTGAGAAGTGAATTGGGCACCACGATCCGAGATGATAGACAAAGGAATCCCATGCAACCTTACCAATTCATGAATGTACAACTTGGCATACTCTTCAGCCCCGTAAGTAGTTTTAACCGGTAGGAAATGAGCCGACTTTGTCATCCGATCAACCACCACCCAAACCGAATCAAAGCCTCTTCTAGCCTTGGGTAAGCCCACTACAAAATCCATGTTGATTTCTTCCCACTTCCAAGTAGGTATCTCAATGTCTTGAGTTAGGCCACCCGGCCTTTGATGTTCAGCCTTGACTTGTTGACAACTATGGCAACCCGAAACAAATTTTGCAATGTCCTTCTTCATACCGCCCCACCAATACACATCCCTTAAGTGACCCTTGTGCTCTTCCTCACCCCGAGAATAGATCAAGATGTCATCTATAAACACCACCACAAAAGAATCAAGGTAGGGTTTGAAAACCCTATTCATCAAATCCATAAAGAGAGCCGGAGCATTAGTCAACCCGAAAGACATCACCACAAACTCATAGTGCCCATACCTAGTACGAAAGGCCGTCTTGGGAATATCACACTCCCTCACCTTCACTTGATGATACCCTGACCGAAGATCAATCTTAGAGAAGTGACTAGCCCCATGCAATTGGTCAAATAAATCGTCAATCCTTGGAAGAGGATACCTATTCTTGACGGTGACCCTATTAAGTTGTCGATAATCAATACACATTCTAAGAGACCCATCTTTCTTCTTCACAAACAAAACCGGAGCACCCCAGGGAGAATGACTAGGTCTAATAAATCCCTTCTCTAACAAATCTTTTAATTGCTCTTTCAACTCTTTCAACTCTGCCGGGGCCATACGGTAAGGGGGGATAGAAATAGGTTGAGTATCGGGAAGGAGGTCTATACCAAGATCTATCTCCCTTTCGGGAGGGACACCGGGAAGGTCTTCTGGGAAGACATCTAGAAACTCATTAACAACCGGAATAGACTCAACAGGAGGGACTTTAGACTCCACATCATTGACTCTCACAATATGGTACAAGCACCCTTTGGAAATCAACCTATGGGCTTTAATGCAAGAAATGAATTTCCCCTTCACCACAACATCCCGGCTCTCCCACTCAAGAACGGGTTCATTAGGAAATCGGAACTTGACTTTACGAGTCCTACAATCAATAGAAGCATAATATGCATGCAACCAATCCATCCCAAGAATAACATCAAAATCCACCATGTTCAACTCAATAAGATCGCAAGGCAACAACTTATTCAATATGCAAACCGGACAATTTCTATACACTTTTCTAGCAACAATAGAGACACCAATGGGAGTAGATACTTCATATGACTCATGCAACAATTCCGACTCAACATGAAATTTTCTAGCAACTAAGGGGGTAACAAAGGAAAGGGTGGCACCCGGATCAATCAAAGTATAAACATCAAAATCAAAGATTTGCAACATACCGGTCACCACATCCGGGGTCTCATTAACACCTTGTCTACCATGCAAAGCATAAAATCGATTGTTCCTTGGGGCACCACTTTGAGAAGCACCTCTACCCAAAGGAGTAGTGTTAGCACTTCGGACCTTGTTGCGGATCTTGGGACATTCAAACCTCTTATGACCCACTTCTCCACATTCAAAGCAAGCACCCGAACCCTTCATGCAAGGACCACCATGCTTCCTCCCACACTTAGGGCATACATCCATAGAACCCACTTCACCTCCCCCTTGAGGTCTAGGAACATTGATAGCAAATCCCCGGTTGACATGAGGGTTTCCTCGGCCTTGATGAAATCTAGCACCCTTAGGGAACCTATTCTCCAATCGGGCCCTCTTGGCCTCGTGCCCCCTTCTCTTCCTCAATTTCTCCTCCTCCATTTGCTCGGCATAAGTCATCAACCGAGACAAATCCATATCTCCAATGAGCATAGCGGACCGACACTCCTCACTAACCAAGTCGGATACACCCATCACAAATTTGTTCATCCTCGACCTAGAGTCGGCCACCAAGTGAGGTGCATACTTGGAGAGTTGGACAAATTTGAGGGCATACTCCCTCACACTCATAGCTCCTTGCTTCAAGTTCATGAACTCCACCAACTTTGCCTCCCTAAGCTCAAGAGGGAAGAACCTATTAAGGAAAGCAATTTTAAACTCCTCCCACAACACCACATAGCCATTACCTTTCTCACCCTTCCATTGATCAAACCAAATTTGAGCAACCCCCTTGAGTTGGTAAGCCGCCAATTCCGCCTTCTCACAAGCACCAACATCCATAATGGTCAAGATTTTGCATACCTCATCGATGAACTCTTGCGGGTCCTCATCCACCTTTGAACCATGGAAGACCGGAGGGTTCATCCTCATGAAATCTCTCACCCTTTCCCCCGGGGTGGTAGTTCGAGGAGCTTGGGCTCCTTGTTGCACTTGGTTAGATACCACTTGTGCAAGCATGGTGAGTGCATCACGGAGCTCACCATTGGTGGGTGGCTCTTCCGGTGATCGGGCCCGTCTTCCCCTCATGTTTGGCATGATGATCTAGCAATCAAAGAACAAGCGTTAGGGAGGAATCACCTTATCACACTCTAAGCACGACATAGAACATGAAGAAGGGAAACCTTTCCTAAAACGTTTTGTAGCCTCCCATTCATAGTCGTGGCGCGCTTCACAACCATGATTAGGACTCTACTCAACGCGGTGTGTTGGACTCCGAGGATTTAACAACCTAGTGCTCTGATACCAAGCTTGTCACGACCCAAGCCTAGGGCCTAGACGTGACATGGCGAATGAGGAACCCGAAGGAACCCCAAACAAGCCTCTCAAACTTGTCATCACACTTCATCGGTCGCGGAAGTACATTCAACATTAATTAACGGGAAATAGGGACTAAGGCAAACCATTTCAAAATGACATCATAGAATAAGAGTCAAGCTCGTTTACAAAATACTTGTCCAACTCACACCTCTACATACATAGATAGGACGGGGGCCATGACATATTACCGGCTCCCCTCATAGTTAAAATACAATTGCAAGCTAAAGTCTCAAAACATAGGAGTAAGAAACATAACATAGCCCTCGAATTATTGAGGACTCACCAACAAACTCGGATAAGCGTCGTACTAGCCACGTGAATGGAGAGAAGGATCAAGAGTAGCTCCGGTCCCTACATGGTGACATCATGTAGGCAAAATATGCGTTAGTACTTGGAATGTACTAAGTATGCGGGGTGCAACACAACAATAAACAAGGACACAATCGAAATACAAGAAATAGTTTCATAGGCATTATGAATAACAATATGAGGATGCATGATCAAAGTGAAGTCAAAACATGTTTAAGTAAATCTATACTAATAGTAGATATCATATGTGTATGCATGATCCAACCAATCTATAACCCCAACTTAGGATGGGGGATGCCGTTCACACCCGGACACCCTGGTGGCAAGGTATAAACCCCTCACATGGTTGATGTTGGTCACACCCCAAGCATCCTAGGTGGTGAGATATAAACCTCTCACATGGTTGATGTTGGTCACACCCCAAACATCCTAGGTGGTGAGATATAAACCTCTCACATGGTTGATGTTGGTCACACCCCAAACATCCTAGGTGGTGAGATATAAACCTCTCACATGGTTGTCCGGTTCTTTTCCCCCGGACCGGGCATGGTCATGCAACACTTTATATAGGAAATTCTCATTAGGCTCTAATGCAATCTCACGTATGGAATGAACATATACACAAGCTTAGTTTGTCATCAACACATCTTTGAAGTTCCATACATCTCATAACTCAAGCTTTAAAACATCAATTTATCAATTCTCCATAGTTGGACATTTTGTCAAACACCTTGAAGGCATGTAATGAAATCAAAGAGCATGGAAATTAGGGTAGTAATTATGCAACCAAAACAGTGAACAACCTACAACAACACCTTTACATTCATAACATGATCACATTATCTTCATTGGATTCTCATTCATATAATGTCATGATAACACTCCAATTTCTCATACTATGCCTTTAAGGCCATAAGCCTCACATACCAATACACCAACAATACACCATAAAATAAGCATGGGTAATGACATACTTCAACAATCTAAAGACCTTTAAACAAGTTTGATTCATATACATTCATTATCTAGCAACCACTTCATAAAGGCATAAACTAGGAATAGAGAGAAATCATGGGTTCATGGAGTATTTTCATCTTAAATCGTCAATACAACAACAATATAACCATAAAGTGCCATTAGAAACCTTTTAAAACCATTTGATGGAAGAACCCATGAGATTGAGTGAAAACCTAGATTTTTCATATTTTGAAGTAACTTTGGATTTGGCTCCTTGTATGGAAAATTAGACAAGGATCAAGACCCCCATACCTTTGCTATGATCTCCCACGAAAATTGATGAAGAAAGCCTTGAATCCAAAGCCCTAGCTCCCACTTCTTCTTCTTCTTAAATGGAGGATTGTAGAGAGGGAAATGTTTTTTTTTGGGATGGGAATTGGATTATGGTATCTAGGAATTAATATAAGTCCTTTGAAAAAAAGGGTCCAACACTTAGAAAAAAAAACAGGCGGGTGAACAGTAGATGAACAGTAAAATCAGCTACTGGAATTTGGATTTTCTGCCGGACAGACTTTACGAAAATGGGCATAACTTCTTCGTCCGAACTCCGAATAAGGTGAAACGAAGTGCGTTAGATAGCTAACTCAAAGGGCTTTCCATGGATATATTATTGGCCACCAAATAATTTGTGTGCTAGGAGATATGACCCTCCAAAGTAGACCCTCGAAAAAGGCTTCACTTGGAAATTTTGGATTTTGATACGGTTGCTCTAAAATTTGGGTTAGACCCATTTCCCACTCAATTTGACCCCCTAAACAAGAATATGAAGTCGGATTTTCGAAAAACGAAACGGATTTTGAGATATATGGAAATTACAATTATAGGTGTTTCCGAAGCACATTTTCGGGCATTTTTTTGGGGTCGTTTCAATATCTCCCCCTTGGGAACATTCGTCCCCGAATGTGGAAGAGACGTACAAGGCAAGACTTAGTAAGAACATATCAGCCCCAACATGAATGCAAAAATTTTATTTAAACATCACTTCAAGATTTCAAAACTTAGTGTAAAGCATCCATAACTCATCAATTTAAACATATATGCACATTAATGATTCAGAGGCTGAAATGTAGGACTCGATGGAGTACAAAGGACTTGATTTT
>NW_026019631.1:0-5000 GCF_900185275.1 Solanum verrucosum
CGAAACAGTGTTGATAAGGTATCAAGAGGTATTTCCAGATATATTACTCAAAAGAACCGGCACAATACGCCTAATCGATTTGAATTGAAAAAATTCTGCCCCTATTGTTACAAACATACGATTCATGGGGAGATAAAGAAATAGAGCGAACCAAGTACCTGTGTCTTACCCTTTCAAGGAAGGGGAAAAAATGACATTATATATATAACATATTTAAATAGAAAATAAACAAATCCTATTTTTGAAAAATCCTATTTTGAGTGGATTTAAAATGAATTAGAATGAAGAAATAGGATTTTAGGGATAAGGAATAAATTAAACAAACAAACCATGGATAAATCCAAGCGACCTTTTCTTAAATTCAAGCGATCTTTTCGTAGGCGTTTGCCCCCGATTCAATCGGGGGATCGAATTGATTATAGAAACATGAGTTTAATTAGTCGATTTATTAGTGAACAAGGAAAAATATTATCAAGACGTGTGAATAGATTGACCTTGAAACAACAACGATTAATTACTCTTGCTATAAAACAAGCTCGTATTTTATCTTTGTTACCTTTTCTCAATAATGAGAAACAATTTGAAAGAACCGAGTCGACCGCTAGAACTACTGGTTTTAAAGCCCGAAATAAATAGGCTTACTTTTTCTTCACTTGAATCATAATTACAAGAATCTAGATTTGAGTGAATCTAGATTTGAGTGAATCTAGATTTGAGTGAATCTAGATTTGAGTATCGTGTCGTAAGAAAAAATGAATCGGAAAAAAAGAAATCTGTTTTTATTGAATTGAACGTGTTCATTCATTTTGACTACTTTAGTATATTTTCTCATACTAATTTCTACTCTACCTTCCCGGAGTTCATTCTCCGGGTAACTCCATTTAAATTATTCTGGTGGATTCTTTCCAATCTACTTCCTTTATGATTTCGTTCGAAATCATATAAAGACAATTCCTATTTGATATAGCTATTTGTGCAAGTATTTTACGGTTAAGAAGCAACTGTCTCTTGTACAGATCGTGTATTAATCTACTATAACTATAGGATACTCCCCTTTCGCGAATTACTGCGTTTAGCCTAGTGATCCACAAACGACGAAAATCTCTCTTTTTCCTATCCCTATCCCGATGAGCCGAAACTAAAGCTCTTATTTTCTGTTGAGTAATAGTTCTAGTAAGCCTTGAATGAGCCCCTCGAAAGCTTGATGCAAATAAACGAATTTTTGTTCTACGTCTCCGAGCTATATATCCCCGTTTAATTCTGGTCATTGAATAAATGAAACTTTGACGAATAACTAATTGATTGCCTTTCTTTCAGTTATTCTTTTCCCCCTTCCTAGTCTATTAATAACAAAACGAATTTTTCCAATGTATAAAATCAAAATTCCAATGGCTTTGGCTACTCTAACCTTCCCGACCACGATTTTTTTTTTAGGTATTTCACTGCGAAATAAGACAGAACTAAGAAATTGTATTTTCCTAGGTATCAAAAATATAGTAAATAAAAGAAATAAAAAAAGAAATAGTGGGTTCCTTCGTTTCTATGGTTACTTCTTAAACGGTGAGGTCTTCTCTATACACCGGAGCCTTTACTTTATACTTTAATTTACTATTTAATCAACTAATTGATGTTATTGGGAACTTGTATAGTTCACACGCTTTGGCTCTACCCATGAATTATCCAGTAATAGGTCTTTCACAATCAGATCTACCTATACAGTAACGGTATTTAATTATGAAAGTTTGCTGGGTAGCTGACCCTCTTAGTCCGTTTAAATAAGATTTCCTCCGCTTAATGGATAACCATTTGTTACCAATGGAGAATTTCTTATCATCTTAAATTCAGGTGATTGGATTTACACCAACGGAAACCATAAACTTCATACACAATAGAGGGATATGGTAGAGTTTTTTTTTTTTAATAATGGATGGAGTTCCTTTTTCCATCCTATCCCATTCACCGGTACTGATCATTGATACTGTAAAAGTAGTTTTCTTGCTTTTGTGCCAGCTCATGATCTAAACGAGTCGCACATACACCCTAGTACATGTTCCTCGACGCTGAGGGCACCCCCGAAGAGCGGGGGATTTCGTGACATTTCTGATTGGCTGTCTTGTATTTCTAATAAGTTGTTTAATAGTTGGCATGTTGAATCGTATACATAATATGATGGGTTGGTTTAGATTGATCCTAACCGAATGATGGTGAATTACTTCTATTTAATAGAATATTCAATTCGAAGATAAAATCTCAAATCACAGATTTGCGCGAAATCCATGTTATTTTCCTTGAACCGCTACAAAATCAACAATTCCATAAGCTTGGGCTTCTGTTGCTGACATAAAAATATCTCTTTCCATATCTTCGTGTACAACCCAGAAGGGTTTGCCCGTTCTTTCTGCATAAACCCTTGTGAGGGTTTCACGCAGTTTCATCAGTTCTACCGCTTCCATGACAAATTCGCCTACTTGTGCCATATAAAAAGCACTATAAGGTTCATGTATCATTACCCTGATGATATAACAAAATAAAAGCTTCCCCTATCTCGCATGATAAAGCAAAGAGAAAAGAAAGATAAAGAATAGAAAAAAGATAGAATTGAACAACCGTACAGGCATCTTTTGTGCATACGGCTCTACAAGAAAATTGACCCCCCTCCTTTCTATTGAAGAAAGAGAAAATAGAATCTATCAGACTCAGATGGGTAAATAATCAAATTGCCATCCTTCCTTTCGGAGGAGTTCAAAAATACTATGATGGCTCCGTTGCTTTATATGTTTATTTTTTCTTTTTTTTGTCTGTGATTCAGCAATCCCAAAGTTTCTTTTTAATCCGATCAAATAAGGAAAAAATCTTTTTTTTTTCGTACTCTTTCATAACATAAATATTGTTAAGAACTCTCCGGCATGAAAACAAATAAGTTTGTGACGCTGAACTGAATTCCCGATAGATAAGAGAAAATCGGAAATACCCCTTATCTCATACTACTCTCTCGATACAGAATCTAATGTTTTGAAAAAAATACAAAAATTTCTCATATCGAATTCGAAGTGCCATGCTATTATTACTTAGTATTCATATGGCGAAGGCATAGTCTTCTTTTTTCTCTCAAATAAAAACCTCATTGGCGCCAAGCGTGAGGGAATGCTATACGTTTGGTAAGTTGTCCTCCGGCCAGGATAAAAGATCCCATTGAAGCAGCTAATCCTATGCATATTGTATGGATATCTGGTCGCACAAATTGCATAGTATCATAAATGGCGATCCCAGGTATTACCCAGCCCCCAGGAGAGTTTACAAACAAATATAGCTCTTTGTTCTCATCCTCCATACTGAGATACATCATAAGACCAATAAGTTGATTCGAAAGATCGGTACTAATCCCTTGGCCTAAAAAAAGTAATCTTTCTCGATAAAGTCGGTTGATTAGGGTAAAATTGTATCCCTTAGGAACCGTACATGCGCCTTTTGATGCATACGGTTCAAAAAAATTGTGAATCAATGTATAGATTCCAGTCCTCTTTCTTTTTTTCTACAAGGGCTCTTTCTTACTTCTAACGAAAGGGCTTTTCTTCGATTTTTCAATAAAGACGAGTTTTTACTCCTTTTTGATATTTTCGATTTTCCATTATAAAATTCGAAGTTATAAGAAAGGGTCATTAAACTTATCGAATTAACTTCTCATTGATGTATTCTTTCATCGAGATTTAATCCAAACCGCGATGGTATTTTCTTGTTCCTGAATGGGTCTGTTTCATCTTTTTAGGTTTATGCTCTACTCCGGGTAAAGATCCGCCCGATTTGGATTTGTACATATAGGACAAATGCTCCCATTACCATTTCTTTTTGTATTTCTTTTTTTTTGCAATTCATTTTATACAAGTAGTTATTAGAGTTGAGATAACTTTGCTTGACAATTAGGATCTCTTTACAAAGAAAAAATATGAATAGCAATCATAGATATCTTACCAATCCAATTGGGTTTTTTCTAAACGGAGCCTGGATACTTCATTTATTTAGTCCAACCAAGCCAACCATAAATTATTCTAATTGATAATAGTAATATGAATCCCCTCAAAAATGGATCTAATTGCACTTCACGCTCCAAATTTTTGATGATTCAATTTATCTTTCTTGGGCGAAACGGGGGATATCTCGATCGGGGGAGAGAACGGGGAAATACCATATGACCCAATATATCTGACAAGTCGCACTATACGTCAACCCAAGATGAAATTGGATCTCCAGGATTTCGGAATAGAACTTTTGGAACACCAATAGGCATTAAATGAAAGAACGAATTAAATACTATATTTCACTTTGAGGTGGAAACGTAACAATTTTTTTTTTTATTGTCTTTATAATATTCATATTGGTTTTTATCGTATTTATTTTATCCATAGATTCTCAAAATTCATAAAGAAAGACAGAATGAATAAACTCAAATTATTACGAATAGGTCTTTCTAATGATAAATAAGTATGGACTCATTCGCTCATAGAAAATGGGATCAACTCCCCCATTGCGTATTGGTACTTATCGAGTATAGAATAAATCTGCTTCTCTTTGTTCCTACGAACAGAATTGTTCCATTATTACCAACAGAATAGAAACCCTTGTTCGGAAATAATTGACTCAACAAGAGTGGTCCATAGGATAGTCATATTATAGTCTTTTCCAATGCAATAAAGTTACGTAGTGTTCATTTATCTTTGATATAAGGGGTATTTCCATGGGTTTGCCTTGGTATCGTGTTCATACCGTTGTATTGAATGATCCCGGTCGGTTGCTTTCTGTTCATATAATGCATACAGCTCTGGTTGCTGGTTGGGCCGGTTCGATGGCTCTGTATGAATTAGCGGTTTTTGATCCTTCTGATCCTGTTCTTGATCCAATGTGGAGACAGGGTATGTTCGTTATACCCTTCATGACTCGTTTAGGAATAACCAATTCATGGGGCGGTTGGAGTATCACAGGGGGGACTGTAACGAATCCAGGTA
>NW_026019631.1:10000-17083 GCF_900185275.1 Solanum verrucosum
ACATTACCTATTGATAAATCCCTAACTTTAGGTCTTTTTTAAATTTTTTAATTGATTCAATTGTGAACTAACACGACATGTGTATCTAGGGAATAGTTTCTTCAAAGCGAATTCTCCCTAGATACATCTATTCAATTTAATTATGAATTTCTTTCTAATATATGATATATTAATTGTGCTAAATTGTGCTTTTTCAATCTATTTTCACTTTTCACTAAGTAAGTCCAATAGATTTAAAACTTATTTTTTGCTAAATCAATTACGAAATATTTTTCTAAAATGCCCAATATCTGTTTTATATCTTCGCTACGAAAATGTTCAATTTTCATAAGATCTTCTTGGCTGTTATTCAAAAGGTCCAATAATGTATATATATTGGACATTTTGAGGCAATTATAGATCCTGGAAGACAATTCTGATTGGTCAATAAAAATCGATTTCAATGCTATTTTTTTTTTGTTTTTTATGAGTTTAGCCAATTTATCATGAAAGGTAAAAGGGGATAAAGGAACCGTGTGTTGATTGTCCTGTAAATATAAGTTGTCTTCCTCCATATGTAAAAAGGGAATAAATAAATCAATTAAATTTCGGGATGCGTCATGAAGTGCTTCTTTCGGAGTTAAACTTCCATTTGTCCATATTTCGATAAAAAGTATCTCTTGTTTTTCATTCCCATTCCCATAAGAATGAATACTATGATTCGCGTTTCGAACAGGCATGAATACAGCATCTATAGGATAACTTCCATCTTGAAAGTTATGTGGCGTTTTTATAAGATATCCACGATTTCTCTCTATTTGTAATCCAATACAAAAATCAATTGGTTCTGTTAAACTAGCTATATGTTGTGTATTATCAACGATTTCCACATAAGGTGGCAAGATGATATCTTGAGCAGTTACATATCCAGGACCCTTGACACAAATAGACGCGTCAGAAGTTCCATATAAATTACTTCTCAATACAATCTCTTTCAAATTCATTAAAATTTCATGTACCGATTCTTGAATGCCCGTTATGGTAGAATATTCATGTGGTACTTTCTCAGATTTTACACGTGTGATACATGTTCCTTCTATTTCCCCAAGTAAAGCTCTTCGCATCGCAATGCCTATTGTGTCGGCTTGGCCTTTCATAAGTGGAGACAGAATAAAGCGTCCATAATAAAGGCGTTTACTGTCTGTTCTTGATTCAACACACTTCCACTGTAGTGTCCGAGTAGATACTGTTACTTTCTCTCGAACCATAGTACTATTATTTGATTAGATCATCGAATCTTTTATTTCTCTTGAGATTTCTTCAATGTTCAGTTCTACACACGTCTTTTTTTCGGAGGTCTACAGCCATTATGTGGCATCGGAGTTACATCCCGTACGAAAGTTAATAGTATACCACTGCGACGAATAGCTCGTAATGCTGCATCTCTTCCGAGACCGGGACCTTTTATCATGACTTCTGCTCGTTGCATACCTTGATCCACTACTGTACGGATAGCGTTTACTGCTGCGGTTTGAGCAGCAAACGGTGTTCCTCTTCTCGTACCTTTGAATCCAGAAGTACCAGCTGAGGACCAAGAAACTACTCGACCCCGTACATCTGTAACAGTGACAATGGTATTATTGAAACTTGCTTGAACATGAATAACTCCCTTTGGTATTCTACGTGCACCCTTACGTGAACTAATACGTCCATTCCGACGCGAACTAATTTTCGGTATAGCTTTTGCCATATTTTATCATCTCGTAAATATGAGTCAGAGATATATGGATATATCCATTTCATGTCAAAACAGATTCTTTATTTGTACATCGGCTCTTCTGGCAAGTCTGATTAGCCCTGTCTTTGTTTATGTCTCGGGTTGGAACAAATTACTATAATGCGCCCCCTCCTACGGATTAGTCGACATTTTTCACAAATTTTACGAACGGAAGCTCTTATTTTCATATTTCTCATTCCTTACCTTAATTCTGAATCTATTTCTTGGAAGAAAATAAGTTTCTTGAAATTTTTCATCTCGAATTGTATTCCCACGAAAGGAATGGTGAAGTTGAAAACCTAATCCTTCAAATCTTTGTTGTGGAGTCGATAAATTATATGCCCTTTGGTTGAATCATAAGGACTTACTTCAATTTTAACTCTATCTCCTGGCAGTATCTGTATAAAACAAAGTTCCTTTGAGGTATCAACTAATGCGAAAGATATTAGACAACTCTCCCCCCTTTTTTTCTTTTTCGCAAATAGGAAGTTTCGAATCCAATTTGCATATTATAAAGGATTACCAGATATAACACAAAATTTCTCCACCTATTCCTTCTAGTCGCGCCTCTCGGTCTGTCATTATACCTCGAGAAGTAGAAAGAATTACAATCCCCATTCCACCTAAAATTCGCGGAATTCGTTGATAATTAGAATAGATTCGTAGACCAGGTCGACTGATTCGTTTTAAATTTAAAATATTTCTATAGGGTCTTTTCCTATTCCTTCTATGTCGCAGGGTTAAAACCAAAAAATATTTGTTGTTTTCTCGATGTTTTCTCACGTTTTCGATAAAACCCTCTCGTAAAAGTATTTGAACAATATTTTCGGTAATATTAGTAGATGCTATTCGAACCACCCTTTTTCGATCCATATCAGCATTTCGTATAGAAGTTATTATCTCAGCAATAGTGTCCCTGCCCATGATGAACTAAAATTATTGGGGTCTCCAAATTTGATATAATCAACGTGTTTTTTACTTATTTATTTTTGAATATGATATGAATTATTAAAGATATATGCGTGAGACACAATCTACTAATTAATCTATTTCTTTCAAATACCCCACTCGAAACAGATCACAATTTCATTTTATAATACCTCGGGAGCTAATGAAACTATTTTAGTAAAATTTAATTCTCTCAATTCCCGGGCGATTGCACCAAAAATTCGAGTTCCCTTTGGATTTCCTTCTTGATCAATAACAACTGCAGCATTGTCATCATATCGGATTATCATCCCGTTGTCACGTTTGAGTTCTTTACAGGTACGCACAATTACAGCTCTGACTACTTCTGATCTTTCTAGGGGCATATTTGGTACTGCTTCTTTGATCACAGCAACAATAACGTCACCAATATGAGCATATCGACGATTGCTAGCTCCTATGATTCGAATACACATCAATTCTCGAGCCCCGCTATTATCCGCTACATTTAAATGGGTCTGAGGTTGAATCATTTTTTTAATCCGTTCTTTGAATGCAAAGGGCGAAGAAAAAAAAAAGAAATATTTTTGTCAAAAAAAAAAAAAGAAACATGCGGTTTTCTTTCATATCTAAGAGCCCTTTCTACATTTTTTCTATTACATTACGAAATAATGAATTGAGTTCGTATAGGCATTTTGGATGCTGCTAGTGAAATAGCCCTTCTGGCTATATTTTCTGTTACTCCACCCATTTCATAAAGTATTCGCCCCGGTTTAACAACAGCTACCCAATATTCAGGGGATCCTTTTCCTGAACCCATACGTGTTTCTGCGGGTCTTAGTGTAACTGGTTTGTCTGGAAATATACGTACCCATATTTTTCCACCACGACGTGCATTTCGTGTCATTGCCCGTCGGCCTGCTTCTATTTGTCGAGATGTAATCCAAGCAGGTTCAAGTGCCTGAAGAGCATATTTACCGAAAGAAATATGATTACCTCGAGAAGATATTCCCTTCATTCTGCCTCTATGTTGTTTACGGAATCTGGTTCTTTTGGGGTTATAGTTGATGGTTGGTTCTGAATTCCATCTCTACTACAGAACCGGACGTGAGAGTTTCTTCTCATCCAGCTCCTCGCAAATAAAAGGATTCAAAAAAATGCAATTTGAATTAAGCTAGAATAGTCAATCTTAAGTTAAGATATATATGTATTTACTGAGTAATACCTTGAACGTGGGCTTCTTTGAGATTTCATTAAATCTATTAGTAATTTGTATATCTTGTTTGAATAGATAACTAAACTTTGTAGTTTTCTAAAGAGAAATAAAAAAAATTGTATTATTATACCAAATCCTTATTTTGTCCTTTATTGTATTGTCCTAAATTTTGCAATAAAAAAAGTTTTCGCGGGCGAATATTTACTCTTTCAATCCCTATTTCATTTGTAGGGTTAACTCGTGACTTCTCAGATCTCAGAATACATGAATTAATCTCTGGTTCGTTCCGCCATCCCGACCAGTGAATCATTAAGATTCCTTTTTCAATAGAATCTTTTGCATTCACAAGTTCCGTCGTTCCCATCACTTCTTACTTAATGGTTAGGTCCGAATTCTACAATGGAGCTCAGAATCAAATTGGTTCTTGAGTCAATCTTCTCAGTCTTTATTGGCTCGAAGCTCTTGATTTTTTGTTCTATTTCTATAAGAAGATTCTTTTTAGTATGGTATGAATGCGTATTGATGCTTTATTACACTGCTTTTTATGAGATTACTCATAGACCTTACATATTGGAATTTTATATCATTGGTATTCTTTTTCTCTCTTTCTCTCATCCTTCCGTTTATCCACATCTTTTTTGTCTATTTTGCTTTACAACTTAGAATCAGATTTTTTTGTTTATGCAAAAGATTTCAGTTGCTACAAAGATATGACCTATATATCATATCTTGACTGGTTCTTTAGATCCAGATAATGCGAAGTGATGGGTTGGTTATTAGTTCTATAGTTTTTAGTTCATACTATGTGGGCTGGGCTTTTTTAATCCTAACCCTAACAAAACCAACGAGTCACACACTAAGCATAGCAATTATATCAAATGGTCAATCGAATTTTTATTCAACCTTATAGAATTAAGAATTATAAATGTCCCCCTTGATTAGAAAAAGAATGGATTGGTCTTTTTTTTTGTTCAATCATTGGATAGAAGGGAAAGACAAGTAGTCAAATTATTCCGCGTCTAGAAATATCCAAATTTTGATGCCCAATATTCCATAGATAGTTCGAACTGTATAAGAGCAATAATCAATTTTAGCTCGAATCGTTTGTAGGGGAACCCTGCCTTCTCTGATCCATTCGACACGTGCAATTTCTTTTCCGTCGATACGCCCCGCAATTTGTATTTGAATTCCTTTTGTATCCGCTTGTTCTGTTAATTCAATAGCCTTTTTCATTGCTTTTCGAAATGAAACTCTATTCTTTAATTGTCCAGCTATAAATTCTGCAAGAATATTAGGGTTTCCGTAAGGTTTTGCAATTCTTGTGACAGCAATGTTCAGTTTTCGGTTTACACAATTAAATTCTTTTTGTAAGGTCATTTGTAATTCTTCGATTCCGCGCGGTCGACTTTCTATTAATAATTTTGGGAATCCCATAAAGATTATGACCTGGATCAGATCGATTCTTTTTTGAATCTCTATACGTGCAATTCCCTCGATGCCAGAGGACGTTCTCATATTCTTTTGGACATAATTCTTGATACAATCTCTTATTTTTTTATCTTCTTGTAAACCCTCAGAATAATTTTTGGGTTGTGAAAACCAAAGGGAATGATGACCTTGGGTTGTACCCAGTCTGAAACCAAGTGGATTTATTTTTTGTCCCATAATCCCCCGCTATTATACATATCACGATACGTCATAGCTGTAGATTTTTTTTTCCATCTCGTTTTTTTTAACGAAGACATCTCGCCATATTCATCATCTAAAGATATATCTTTCATTACAATAGTTATATGACAGGTCGATCTTTTTATCGGAAAACTACGTCCTCGAGCTCGAGGTTTCAATTTCTTCACAGTAGTACCTTCATTGACTTCGGCTTTACTAATGACTAAATTGGTTTCGTTGGAACCCATATTGTAACTCGCATTTGCTGCTGCAGAATAAACCAATTTCAAAATGGGATAACATGCTCGATAGGGCATGAGTTCTAGTATCATAAGCGTTTCCTCATAGGAACGTCCACGAATTTGATCAATTACTCTTCGTGCTTTGTCAGCAGACATAGATATATGTTCACCTAAAGCATATACTTCTGTTTTTTTCTTCTTTAGCATAAGGTTTGCCTCCTACTACTGAATCATAAGCATCTATATTTTTTTATTAATATTAACGACGAGATCTATTATCGCTTTTTGCATGTCCTCTAAAATTTAATGTAGGTGCAAATTCTCCCAATTTGTGGCCTACCATACTATCCGTTATATAAATAGGCAAATGCTCTTTTCCATTATGGATAGCAATAGTATGACCGATCATTGTGGGTATAATGGTAGATGCCCGGGACCAAGTTACTATTATTTCTTTTTCTGCTTTTGTGTTAAGCTTATCAATTTTTTTTAATAAATGATTGGCTACAAAGGGATTTTTTTTTAGTGAACGTGTCACAAGCTTACTCCTATTTTTTTTTTGTAAAGTTTTTGTAAAAACGAAGAATTAAATTCTATTTTCTCTCCTATTTACTACGGCGACGAAGAATCAAATTATCACTATATTTATTCCTTTTTCTACTTCTTCTTCCAAGTGCAGGATAACCCCAAGGGGTTGTGGGTTTTTTTCTACCAATTGGGGCTCTCCCTTCACCACCCCCATGGGGATGGTCTACAGGGTTCATAACTACTCCTCTTACTACAGGACGCTTACCTAGCCAACGCTTAGATCCGGCTCTACCCAAACTTTTCTGGTTCACCCCAACATTCCCCACTTGTCCGACTGTTGCTGAGCAGTTTTTGGATATCAAACGGACCTCCCCAGAAGGTAATTTTAATGTGGCCGATTTCCCCTCTTTTGCAATCAGTTTCGCTACAGCACCCGCTGCTCTAGCTAATTGTCCACCCTTTCCAAGTGTGATTTCTATGTTATGTATGGCCGTGCCTAAGGGCATATCGGTTGAAGTAGATTCTTCTTTTGATCAATCAAAACCCCTTCCCAAACTGTACAAGCTTCTTCCAAAGCATACGGCTTTCTGGATGTAGATGATGATATCTATACATATGGATCTTATATATATCGTAGAATGAAGTACCACATGGGTGGATATATATATGAATCCAAATCTGCCGAATCACTCATGTTATGATCTTCTACATCCTGGGTCTTCCCGTTCCGTCATCTGCTTATGTTC